>NC_137046.1:57478693-57523693 GCF_032717465.1 Coenobita brevimanus | reverse complement strand
GAGGAGTGGAATGGAATATAACTGTTTATAAGGTGTATAGGCAGGTAGATATATATTTAAATGTGTGTGTGTGTGTGTGTGTGTGTGTGTGTGTGTGTGTGTGTGTGTGAAGGCAAATATGTAATAAGGGGGAGGTCGTATGGTTAGTCATGTGTATGGGGTGGTGAGTCAGGTAACATACACACACACACACACACACACACACACACACACACACACACACCTGTACACACCTGCCAATGAATGCCAGCCGGGGTTACTTGAGGGTGGGGGAGTGTAATTATAGCTGGGAGGGGAAGAGCTAAGGTGAGGAGGGGGAGGGGAGAGGAAGGATGAGAGGGAGAGGAGAAGAAAGGAAGGGATGATGGGAAGGAAAAAGGATGGCAGAAGAAAAGGAGGAGGAAAGAGGAAAAACTAGGAGGGAGGAAAGATGAGAAAGAGAGAAGGAAGAAAGGAAGGAAGGAATTAGTGGAGGGAGGGAAGAGGAAAGCTAATGATAATAGTGTGAGAAGGAAGAGAAAGGAAGAGGAGAAGGATGGAGGGAATAAGAGGAGGGAAGAAAGAGGAAGACTGATGATAATGGATAGTGTGAGGGAGAAGAGAGATGGAGAAGAGAAGGAGAGGGAGAATGAAGGGGAAGAAGAAGGATGAGGGGGAGAGGAGGAAGAAGGAGAGAATATAGGAAGGGAGGAAAGAGGAAAGTTGATGATAAAAGTGAGAGGAAGAAGAGAGACGAATAAAACATGGAGAAGAGGAGGAGGGAGAGAGAGAAAATTGAAGAAGAAAAGAGGTGAAAATGGAGAGAAAAGAGAGTGCGAGTAGACGGAGAGAGAAACTGGAGGTGAGAGGAGGGAACAGAATGGAAAGAAGGGAGAGAAAAATGCAGAAAAGGAAGAAGAAATGGAAAATACAGTGAGGGAGAAGGGAAATTAAGGGAGGGAAAGGGAAATGAGGAAAGAAAGGAGGAGAAGTAGAGTGAAAAGAAGAATCTCAGGTGTCCAAGGGAAGGGGAAAGGGGAGAAGGCAAGGGAGAAGAGGGGAAGGAAGGAGGAAGGGAGGGGGAAGAGAGGAGAGGAGGGGAGAGGGAAGGGAGAGAGAGGGGGCTAGGGGAGAGGGGGAGGGGAGAGGGGAGAGGTGACATACTAGTCCTTACAGTGTATTATAATGGACGGTGCCTGGTGACCGAGAGAGAGAGAGAGAGAGAGAGAGAATGCGAAAAGGTCAGAGTGGAGAAAGAAGGTCAGCTCACAAGGAGGCCAGGTGAGATGGGGTCAAGTGACCTAACCCTCGCGGTTCACCTAATTTACGTCCACCTGAATGGTTGTTTGAATTGGTGATGAGAGAGAGAGAGAGAGAGAGAGAGAGAGAGAGAGAGAGAGATGACCTTTTCAATCCTCGTCACACCTGTACTGACCTAACACCTGTCCTATCCCACACACCTGCGGCATTCTCTCTCTCTGTCTCTGTCTCTCTCTCTCTCCCTCTCCATTTTTCTTCCTCTCACCTTTCCCTTCTTTCTTCCCTTTTTTATCATTCCCTTGCCTCTTCCCTCCTCTCCTCTGCTTCTCCTCCCATCATCATATTTTCCTTCCCCCCTTGTTTTCTTGTCATTCTCCCCTACCTCCTTTATCTTTATCTTTACCCTTTTCGTCTTCCTGTCTCCTGTATTGCAATATATTTAAACACATTTTTATCCTATTTTTCTTTAATCTCTTCTTATTCATTAGCAAATTTTTATCATTGACTTACAGTTTTATTTAATGATCCATTTTCCAGATTATTTCATTATATATATTTTTTCTCCTAGTCTGTTCTAATCAGGTGTTGTAGTTTATTTATTTCTATGTCTTTTTTAATCTGATGTATTTCATGGATTTATTCGTATCTTTTTTAGTGTTTATTCCTTTTATACTTTTTCATGTTTATTTTTTGTCCAGTACTCCCATTATTTTTTTCCTTTCTCACTTTTTTCGAAATCTAGTCGGACTAATTAACCTTCGTTTTACCTCGTTTACTTTCTAATATATTTTTAACTACTGTTCTTTTTCTTCTTTTATCAGATTTTTTTTTTTTTTTCATTTTTCATCGTATGGATTCAGTGCAGGACTCTCTCTCTCTCTCTCTCTCTCTCTCTCTCTCTCTCTCTTTTCTTTAATTTCTTTCTCTGTCTCCATCTTCATCAAGTTTTTACCTGTTCCCCATTTTCTCATATTTCTATCCCATACTGACAATTATTTTAAAGATTTTACCCACAGTTATCTTCCTTTTCAGTAATTTCATAAGTCGATTCTGTTTTTATCAGGATTTTTACCTCTTACCCCCTTATCCATGTTCTGTATGCTACTCCTATTCATCCAACAAGCGATTTTTTTTTTTTTTATTAAACTCTTTCTCTTGGGGGCTGAAGAGAGACGCCTTCACGTGGTGGCACCTGTATGACCGGGCGGTGGAGATGCCAGGTTACACACACGTCCCTCAGTCCCCTCCCTATCCCCCGAAAGGTGGATGGTGGACTGCGGAAGAAGAAAAGTTTTGGCCCGAAGTGCACCGATTTCATGAAGATAAGTCTCAGGTTGCAGCTACTACTACCTTTAATTCTTCTGCATTTTCTCTCTCTCTCTTGTCTTTTTTTTTTTTTATGTTACCTATTATTTTTCTGTCATCTGTGTTTATCCTCATTTAATTTTTTTTTCTCTTGTATTTTCCCACACTTCGTATTCGTTATTAATTTGTTATCTGTATTTCATTTCATCTGTATTTTCTGTCTTCGTCTGGTTTTGTAATTTCGTTTTCATCACTTATTCCTTACAATATCACCCTGCCTTCTTCCTTTATATATATATATATATATATATATATATATATATATATATATATATATATATATATATATATATATATATATATATATATATATATATATATATATATATATATATTTCTTCCTTCCTGAAGCATTTACTTTCTTCAGTGGTTACAGGATTAAGGGGTCTGGTGTCAGATATATAGGTGGATAGATAGATAGGTAGATAGATAGACATACAGATAAATAGATAAATGGAAAGATAAACGGATAGGTAGACAGATAGATAGGCTGACTGATTGACTGATGGATGGGTTGAGTCATAGGTACATAGATAGGCAGACAAATAGATAAATAGTTTTTTTCTCTCCCAATGACATGCATAATGATGGTCCTCTACACAACTTATATTATCCTGTTGGGCACTTACTTTATTTTATGGCCACTTTATGGGTTCAATTGACTTTTTTTTTTTTATTATGATTCTGACGTTCAATATGAGTAAGGTTTCCATCTAATTATCCTCTCTCTCTCTCTCTCTCTCTCTCTCCGATAATAACATTCCTCCCTGCCCTTCACCCATCACCCCCACCCCACTGCTTACCTATTCCTCCTTGCCCACCCCCTTTAGCCTTCCCCCTTCCCTCCTCCACCCCCACCCCGCTATTCGTTCTCCCCACTGCCTTTCTCCCCATCCCCTCCCCTCCACCCCGGTCAAACGCAAAGCCACTAAACAAATCCATCTTTGACATCCTCCACACACCTTGGCAGTCAAACCCGCAACCCACTGTAACCTCAATGACGCATGCCACGCTATGTCCACTCAACCTAAAATTACCCTCTCCCCCTCCTAAGAATACGGTGCTAATCACGAAGAAGTACTGTTGAATGGCTGTGGAGTCATAGTATTATAATATTCTGGCGTTAATATGTGGGAAATAAATTGCTAAAACGTGAAAATCGCCACTGAGTTAAGGTGGATGAACCAAAACACGAGTTCACCAATCACAGGGCGGCCACTCAGGACGGCCGGGGCATCCACCAATCAACGGCCGCTACGTCACAGGTTTCATCGATGACGTAGCACCTCCACCAATCAGCGGCTGCCACGTCATAACCTTCATTGATGACGTAGACCAATGGGAAGGCCGCTTTGGGTGTCATGCGCCAGAAAGGGTGTAATGGCGCAATGACGGTGGGCCGAAATTGACAGTAAAGTGTGTGTGTGTGTGTGTGTGTGTGTGAAGGGTGGGGTGGGGAGGTAGTGTTATAAACTGAGAAAAAGAGGGGAAGAGAGCGAGGGAGGGGGAAGAGAGGGAATGGTAGGGAGAGAGGGTGAGTGATGGGGTAGAGAGAAGGAGAGAGAGGGCAGGGATAGATAAGAGAAGTAGACGAAGGAATAGGAGAGAGAGAGAGAGAGAGAGAGAGAGAGAGAGAGAGAGAGAGAGAGAGAGAGTTCTAAAGGTTGAAGGGAGGGAAATGACGTGAAACGGAACAGAAGAGAGGCATTGTTTGTGGGTGATATATTGTCTGTAGCAAAGAAAACGGGGGGAAAAAGAAGTCGTGGAAGGTGTTCTATTATGGTCTCCCTAGCACCTGCTCCTTGGAGATTTAGTTTGCTTATTTCTCATATTCAAGTGAGAGACAACACGATACTCTGTTCACTTTTACATGGCCTAATACTACCATCTCTCCGTCTTGAATGTTGTTGCAAGAGATAGACACCAGAATGCGATGCTAGCCACGAAGAACTTCCATGGAATAGCAGGTAGAGCAGTAGCATTGTCTTTCTCTGCACCTGAGCTACGTGAAATAAACATCAAAAAGAACGAAAATCTGGGCCAAGTAAGGGTGAATGGACTATAACACATTTTTCCCTTCTAACGCCAGACAATAAAGTTTAGATGAGATTGTGTATGGGAGCCTGAGAGTTTCAATACTGTCACTCTAACCCTCCCATGGTTGAGACAATCATGACATTCGATTGTGGTTAACCGCAGACTTCTGTTCAGGTATGAGTGAATTTTCATACCTTGAGAGTAGTGGTTTTATCTTGCGTTTTACTTAGAGAGAGAGAGAGAGAGAGAGGTGTAGGGTCCGAGGCTAGGCTATCGTCGTCCAGAACCTCCAGCCCCCTCTTGGAGACTGAAACCTCCTGAATATTTTACCGCCATTCCTTTGAAGACTTTTTTTTTTTTTTGCTTTATGGTGCTTGGCCGAGGCTTTGTGCGATGTTATGGGAATATAATGTCCTCGCTTCCCCTCCCCACTATATGCTTTTAGGCAGAACAATGAAAGTATGGAGGGGGAGGGGAAGAAGAAGAGAAGGGGTATGGAGGGTAGGGGTGGATGGCAAGAGGAGGAGGGAAGGGAAGGAGGAGGGGGCAGAAAGGAGGAGTGGATGGTAAGGGTGAGGGTAAAGAAGGGAGAAAGAGGAAAGGGGATAGAAAATGAGAGTAGGGAGAGAGAGGGGTTATGAGAGATGAAGAAGGAGGGGTGCGCGTAGGGGAGGAGGAGAAGGGAAGGGGAAGGGAGTAGATGGTAAAAGTGAGGGGTAGAGGAGGAATGAAGTGTAGAGAATGAGGGAGAAGATGAGAGTAGAGGAGAGGGGTGGATCTGAGGGAATGCAGGTAAAATGAGGGTAAAGTGTAGGGGGTGAGGGAGAAGGGAAGGGGGAGGGGAAGGGGTAGATGGTACGGGTCAGGATTAAACGAGAGTAAAGAGGGGAGAGGATATGCAAGGAAGTGCAGGTAAAACGAGAGTAATGATGAAATAAAGGACAGGGGAAGTGGGTAGGAAGTTAGTGTGAAATGACAGGAAGGGATAGATAATGAGAGTCGAGGGTGAAGGTAGGGGTGGAAGGGTGAGGGAGTGTGTGTAAAGGTGAGGGAATGAGTGGGGGAGGGAGGTTAGGAGGGATTAAGTGGCTAGTGTGAAAGGATTTATATGAGTAATCTTTAGCCATTCGTCTGATAGATATCCCCTCAGTTGCGTAAAAACTTAAGTGTGCCTATTTCAGCTAAAGAAGTAACTGAGAGAGAGAGAGAGAGAGAGAGAGAGAGAGAGAGAGAGAGAGAGAGAGAGAGAGAGAGAGGGGGGGGGAGAAATGCAAGCTAAGAATTTTAGAGTTTCTACTTTCAACCCAGATCAGTGATACAGGAATCCGTGGTGAAATAAAACAAGAAAGGCGTTGACTGTTTGTTTCCTGAGCTTTTTAATAAATACTTCAACATTAAATTACAATAAAACTCACCACGCGGCGCCTTACATCTCGCAAACACACGTACACACACACGCACACATACATGCACATACACACTCATGCATCGAACACCAGCAAAAGGATAAAAGGAAAATACAGAACAGCTCCCCTTAATCTGACTGCCCCTTCTTGCCCTCCCCCAAAAAGAAAAAGAGAGAGAGAAAAAAAAGGAGCTACACCTGAACCTGACTAATTAGCATCGTATTCTTAACTTCTACAGTCTGTGACGTTATTAGGTTATTCTTGCTACCTTCGGCCGATTTATTGTTATTATTATTATTATTATTATTACCTCCGCCAAGCAGGTTATGTTTTACCCCGAGTTGGTTGGTTGGTTTGTCTGTTTGTCTGTTAGCAGGATTACTCAAAAAGTTATGACTGGATTTTGATTAAATTTTGTGAAAGGGGGGGTCATGGGCTAAGGAAGAGATGATTAAATTTTGGGCCCCATTCGGATCTGGATCCGGAGTATCCCGCACAATATCTCCAACAGTTCTCATTGAATTTCAATGAAATTTTGTAGAAAGGTGGGCCATGGACCAAGAAAGAATTGATTAAATTTTGGGGCAGATCCGGATCCGGATCCGGATCCTATATCCACAGATCCGGATTGGGATTCTTTTAATGGCAATGACATTGGCGGAGGTATGCGATCTCTGAGCGCTTTCTAGTTATCATTATTATTATTATTATTCCTAATATCTTTTGAGAAACCATTTGTATTGACGGGATTAGAAACGGTATCCACTGACCCCCCAAGTCCTATTTCTTTCCTTCAGCTAAAAAAAAAAAAAAATCGTCTGAAAGTAGCGAGAATAAAATGAAAAATACATCGCAGCGAAGTGGCTGGGAATACGACTGATACGCCCACACGCACGCTGCTCCTTCCATGTCCCTCATAACGGAACCATGGGCTGCCAGCTTCGTGTTCCCTGATACGGCCAATTAGCATAATACTGTTGTAATGCTAGCAGCTTGTGGCCTTCAGATATTATTATTATTATTATTATTATTATTATTATTATTGCTACTATTACGAAACATTACCTGAAGAAAATAAAATGAAAATTAATTTGAATAAAGAGGGGTAAGATTCACAAACAAACCAATGATAGTTCCCTACGATTATTTTTCATGAATGACAAAGAAAGGAAATTGCAGAATCTTGCTATATCTCTACTTGACAAGTCAAATCCCTCAGCAGTAAAAACCCTGAGATAAACCTTGCATTCATGTACAGTTCCTCTTTAAAATCAGCGTTTATGAATAATAACACGTACCCTAACAGGTGTTTACAGTATTATTATAAAGACTAAAACTTACAAAATTCCCTAAAAAGACTGAAATTAGGGTACTCATATATGGGTGAGAAAGATTACTGAATGCCGGGATAAAGGAACATAGGCATGATATGGTCAGTTGTCACCTAAATAATATCACATTCCTCATTTACTGTTTATAGAGACTATTGTACTGATTCAATTCCTGTGAAATTATACACAGAATCTAATACTCATAAAATACGTAGAATCCGTGAACGTGTATACAGGAGAACCAATATTTTAAGATACGCTTCAGTTAGGTCCAGTGGTGATGTTAGTATGGCGAAATCTTTCCTTGGAGCAAAGTGCAGTATTGATGGCCGTGTAGGTAAGGCTCCCAGGTAAAGTTAGATCATTACCTGTGCCTCCCCTCTCCCCCACCCACCGCACTCCCAGAATTTAATTTCTGTTTCTCTCCATCCTTCACTATAATTTTTTACAGCTAAATAAAAGGCAGTGGTCGTCAGAATGTCCAGAATTCGCTCTAAGTCTTCAAACAGTGGGTTTTTACTAGCAGTCTATCCTTCTAAGTCTGAATTACCTGATGGAAGAGATTGTAAGCCTACTTGTGAATCCCGACTCATATACGAAAGTCCCCCCCTCCCCCGAAAAAAAAAAAAAAAAATCTCCCTACAGCAACGTACTGTGAATATGGGTATTAGATATTCGTTCTTGACTAGATGACAGAGCAGTGCGTGTGACTATTTAGAACTTTTGAACAGCTTGAGGAAGAACTGAAGGAGGGGCAGTGAAATTGAGATGCATTGAAGAGTTTGAGGAGGACATAAGGGGCAGTGAATTGAGAGGACCCTGTTGTGTGGTTAATGGAACGACATGCAGCGACAACAGAATGTGTACAAAATCACAGAGGAAGTCAAATGGAACTAGTAATATTACGCTAGTGAGGCTATTAAATAAACTATCCCACCACACCCCCTCTACAAAGCTTGATAATTTACTGTTGTACCTATCTGAGAGTACTTTTTTCACAGTAGCCAGTGTAGTTCTTGCATTTTTTTGAGACGACATATTTTTGTGATTTAATCTGCAGTACATTCGAAAGCTTTATTATATTTTTTTCTGACATACACTATATTCTTTTGAAAGCTGAATTGTTTTGCCTTACTTTTTATTCTTTGACATTTTATTCATACAACGGCATTTCTTTTACTCTTGAGAAATTATAACAAATTAAAATTCAGAATACATTATGTTGACTAAACAGTGAAATCCAAGCATATATGCATAATTGATAAGCCATTATATATTGACTAGACGTTGTATAGTGAGCTAAATATCAGTGTATAATTTAAGCTGGTACCAGTATAATGACTATTTTATAAGCGTCAGCAACCTTGCTATAAATATCTAGGAACATTTTTGTATTATCAGAAAAACCCTTTCACATACTCCTACATGGAACGTAACACAGGAAACATCATGAGTCGTCTCTGTAATGATGTTGATTCATTACAGGTGCTGAGAACTTCTAGGTCTATGTTCTAGGTAACCAGACACTTGGAACCTTAATGTATCAACTCATGTCCAATGTCTTTGATACCTGAGTTTCCTCTCGTGGTACAGTAGAGAGCTGATGTACGAGTATGTTACTGATGGTACTATAATGATCAAAAGTTCCTCAACGCTTCCCTGCTGGCTATAGCCATAATATTATAAGGTGTTACATGAAAAAAAAAATGTATGGGATAGACAGCGATATGATGTCCACAGCAGAGACGTATGAGAAGGAAGGATACTCTTTGACATTCAAGGGTGAAATCGGTGAACTTTTGCTCGTGATAGTACTGTTGGTGCATTTAGCAAGACATCAGACTAGGATTCCCACCACCTTGGATTGGGACTTTTGGTTCTTCTTAAGGGATGAGGTAGCAGCAGGAGGTTCATCCTCATCAGATAGCTGAAGGACAGGCAGGGTACCAGTGGCCGCCGCCTCCTGCATGGCGGACCCCGCCAGCACTGGGCCAGTCACCAGTTCCATGGATTCTCGTGCTGCTTGACGCACTGACTCACTCACAGCGGAGGATGACGCTGACGGGGAGAGTGGCACGTAAGTCATGGAGGGTGAGGGGGAGAGTGGCAGTGTGCAGTCCACCACCGCTCTTTCCTCTGGCACTGAAGTAAGGGACTCCTGGCGAGGTAGACGTCCCTCACGAACTGTGCCCAGGGAGCTCTGTCGCTGTATAGGAAACATTGACCCTGATCCCTGTCGCTGCAGTGGAATGTTTGGTGACGAGTGCTGGCGACTGATGGCATACACACCACTGCGTTTTGTAGTGGGTGGATCAGAGACTTCACGATCCTCTGGGACAGTCGTCATGGAGCCTTGTCGTGCCAGTGGTCCAGGAGTTGACCCTGGCCGGTGGAGTGTGGAGAGTGATGGTGACCCAGTCTCAGACACTGGGGGAGACTCTTCCAGCGTTGGCAGCGTTAGTGATCCTGGTCTGGGGAATGAGGTTGGAGGTGTAGGGGACTCTGGTGAAATAGACCTTTCTGAGCTCTGTCGATCTCGATTGAGTGGCAGAGCACGAGGACGGTTGACTACGCCAATGGAAGAGACGGTGGGCGATGAGGAGGACTTGCCCAGAGAGAAGTTGAATGTGATCCTCGATGTGGAAACCTTGGTGGTGGGAGGATCAGCTTTCGAGGATGGTACATGCGCCTTTAGCACCTCGTGACTGCTATCATCAGCCATAGGAATGTCGTCGTCAGAAAGTCCAGAGATCATTTGCCCACGTTTATCATGCCTCCCACGCCTCTCCTTCCTGTCTATGCTGCCACCTCGATCTCTGTTCTTACTACTTTCTTTGCTGGCTTGATCCTTGCTTAGCTTCTCTTTCTTGTCTTTCTTTTCCAGTGTGCTTTGATGTTTATCCTTCTTGTCTTGCTTCTCCAGGGAACTCTGTTGTCTGTCTTTCTTCTTTCTCTCCAAGGAACCTAGAGATTTATCGTCCTTCTTACTTTTTTTGTCTTCACGAATGGGAGACTTTTCGTCAGTCATCCTCCTATCTAAGCTTGCCGATTTGGTCTCATCCGTATCACTTTTCCTCTTATTCTTCTGATCAACAAATGAGACAGACTTTGTGAGTGAGTGCCTAGCAGTGAGACCGGAGATAAAATTGGAGGGTTTAGAGAAGAGCGATTGATAGGTAGACACTGGCTTGTCCACTTGGGAGGCTGAGGATGATCTGTCTACGAGGACGGGGCCAATCCAGCTGCCCCCGGAACCTCTCGAGCCGGCCAGCGTTGCCACAAAGCTTGTTGCACTTCGCCCTGACTCTCCCTTAGTCTTCACTGTAGAGTCCTTATTGGCATCTTGGGAATCCTTGCTGGTACCCTGGGAGTCTCTAGGTCCCTGAGAGTCCCTGATCCCCTGGAGTGTTGACCTGACCTCGACCAACAGATTTTCGTACTCCTGTTTCGTTCTCAGTTGCTCTTCCCTCGCCCACTCAGCATCGCGCAGGGCCGCCGCCACCGCCTGCTGCACTCGCTCAGCATCCTGTGGTAGTTGAAGACACATGTCAGCAAGGAAAATAACAGGAAGCTGTGTAAAAGATCAGTGACGAATGGGACACAGTTTGACTCTAACAGAATACAAAACAATATTCTAAACACTACACTGTGTCTGTTATGTTTTGGATACAGTATTAGATGCGATATAACACGAGTGAGAGACTTAGGCCATCACTCACCTAGACATCCTCGCTGCAGTGTTGGGGTGGGGGGGGGGTGAAGACATGAGGGGGCAAAGGGGTTAGGGAGAGAAAGAATGATTACACAACATTTTCATTCTGGTCAGTGTTTATGTTCTCACTGGACAGGTTCTTCGGTATTAGTATTTATTGATGTTAGTATTGAAAGGTTTATTGGTATTAGTATTTAAAATGATTTGTTTCACTTTAAGATCTCTCACTACTTTCATTTGCACTTTTAAGTTTTCCATTCAGGGCATTCAAAAAAAAAAAAAAAAAAAAAAAGATACCCAAATTACAAAAAAAGTCCACTTATCGTCTGTTTTACTTTGTAAGTCAAGTCCTCTTATAAAAAATAACTACTTTGCAGAATTAAAGCCATTTTAACTCAGCCCAAAGTTAGGTTACTTGCGGCGTCTACTTGCTACCCAAAATCCAAAACCAATTCCTTGAAAATTAACCAAAGCAACTCCAGCATTAAAAAATAAATTAAATAAATAACCCCTTCAATACGATGACGTCATTAAATACTGTTGCTGCTACCATCAGGCCAATTTTTTAATCTCATCTCTTAGGCTGAGGGACACTATCGGCGTGTGACATAGAATTGCCAGGCATAATCGACCTTTTACCTGCGAAATGGCCGTCCCATTTTGCAATCTGTTTCAGCTACGAACAAACGGTTTTACTCATGGCAAAAGAGATATACTTTACAAGGGATCAACAATTTTCAAAACTATCATGGTTAACAATTTGGTCGAAACTAAAGACTTAAAAAAAAAAAAAAAAATGCATGACTCCAGCTTAATCTCTCTTAAACCCTTTTGTATTCATGACATCTTAGTGTGTTGTTTACTGTTAATTTTTGCAAGGGCGTCTCGTACTGAAGGGGCTAAACAAAATACTTCCAAGCCGCTCAGATGCACTAGTAAAGAAAGCCAACGCGTGACTGGAGGGTTGATCTTACTTGGTGGGGCGTTACTTTGGCTGCCTGGCACTAGAAGGCAAAAAGAATGGAAGAAGCTGAATTTAATTGAGTCCCTCCTTGATACACACTGCACAGACAGTTAGAAAATGGAGTGGACAGTAAAGAAAAAGAAGTAAAAACACGAAGAAGGAAAAAGAAATAAAGAAAGAGGATAGATAAAGACAATAAAGGAATGACAGGGATCACGGTAAGGGAAAGGAAGAACTAAATAGATATGACAGAAAAAATGAAGAGTGGAGCAATGATAGTGAAAAAATGTGATTAAAATACTTATTCTAAAATATAATAATAATAATAATATAGAAGACGAAAGAAACAGACAAAAGAAGTACTGAAAATAAGAGAAGTATAAAATTTTGAGAAAAAAAGAAAAAGAAAGTCAATAAAAAAAAGAGCACCAAATAATGCAGAACAGAAAAAGAACTAAAAAATATTCATATCTCATGACCATAAAATACAAACTAGGAATACATAAATACTACGACTAAAATGACGCAATATTCTAAAGCAAAACATGTGCAGATTCATACGAAAAAAGGGAAAAAATAATAACAGAAAAAGAAATGAAGATAGAAATAAAGCAAATTATCAAGAAAAATCAGAATGCAAAAATCTGAGAGGAGTATCATGGTAAAAAATGAAAAAAGACCACCTTAAAATCTATACTATTAAAAAAAAATCAGTGTAAGAAAACAAAAGACAAAAATAAATAAGCATTCATGTCATTAAAAAACATAAATCTTTCCCTATATATATATATATATATATATATATATATATATATATATATATATATGACCGAATTTTCATGGGCATATAGGAGACTGCCAAGTTCCTCATTCTTTTCCACTGTTTTTCTTCTTTTTTGATGCAGTCTGTCAGCACTAAAATAGACAAAGGTATATAAGGACCTGGAAGAGACTCATGTGATGTAATATGGACAATAAATCGCCAAGGAATAGGTAGTAAGGAATTTCCAAAGCCCACGAGTATGCTACCTTCGATTCCGTCACTCCGATGGCGTCAAGTAATTTTTTCCTTTATTCTAGCTACCTGCAGACGATTTTATTCAGTTTAAGAAGGGAAATTAATACCTTCAGACGATTTTGTTCAACCCAGGAAGAGAAACTGCCACCTAAAAACGATTTAATTCAACATAGGAAGAGAAACAGGGCTGTGAAGGGGCTACTGGAGAATTTCTCACTACATAAAGGGCTAAAGGCAACAAAATTCGTTTAGGGGTAGCAAGAATAAATTCTGAAATACATACCCAGATTGTAAGAGTTAATAAAGCCTTTGAAATAATAGCTACGGCAAGTCCTTAATATATCGCCCATTTTTACGTTTTTTAAAAATTAAGTTTAATAACAGAATAATTGCTCTATTAATCCATTCAAATCGATGACGTATTTTTTTCTTTCACCAGATGATTTTGTTTAGCATCGGATTACCTTTTCGAACTGGAAGGATTAGATAAAACCTTCACTAATCCCTTGAATAAATACCTTTCCTTTGATGCGTGAAATATTCTGGAGTTAGAAAGATTAAAGAGAGAGAGAGAGAGAGAGAGCAGTGTTGTTGGTACTATGAGAGGCTACAAAGAATTCTCTCTCTCTCTCTCGTTTCTTAGAAGACATGACTATGATTTTTTTAAACTTTCGTCTTCTACACCTACGAATTTTTTTGAGGTAAAGGTTGGAGAGGAAATGTTAGTACTTTTTATCACTACGAGAGAATACAGAACTCCTTTGTAATGCTAAGATTTATTCAACAGTGTATCAGAAGTACAGTTACAGTATATAGGTAAAATGACATATAAGGAGGAGGAGAAGGGGAGGGATAGGGGAGGACAGAAAAAGTGAAATAAAAGAAGATAAATTAAAGAAAAAAATAAAATGACAGCTTCCCCATCAATTTTTGTTTTCCGAGAAGGTCATTTGTTTTTTCGCTCTTGCTGCCACCTGACGATTGTATTCAGTTAAAGGAGGAAAGCCTTGTGGTGAAGGGGTTGATTATTGTTGTTGTTATTATTATTATTATTATTATTATTATTATTATTACTATTATTATTAATATTATTATTATTATTGTTGTTGCTGTTATTGTTATTGTTGTTGTTGTTGCTGTTGTTGTTATTGTTGTTGTTATTACTATTATTGTTTTATATATATATATATATATATATATATATATATATATATATATATATATATATATATATATATATATATGTTCAGCTGGCATTGACCCATTCAATGCCGAAAGATTTTCCATGAACAAAATAAAATCGTCCCTAGGTAGCAAGAGTAATAAATAAAGAAATAAATAAGTAAATAAATAAGTAAATACATAAGAGGATATCGTATTGAAAGGAGTTGGGTTACATTTTTTTTTTTTAGTTCGTATACAAGAGAGGCTGAGGTGGAGTGTGAGACGTAGTGTGGAGGTACTCGGTGGAATGACTCATTAAAATTAGAGTGCGAGGGTAGAGTGTGTGGTGGAATGAGGCAGCTGTTTTCAGAGCGTATTGGTAGAGTGTGTGATATAGTGTGAGATGAAGTGTGTGGGTGTGGTAGAGTATGGTGGTGGAGTGTAGTGGTAGTGGTGGACTGTGTGTGTGTGTGTGTGTGTGTGTGTGTGTGTGTGTGTACAGTACAAGATATTGGTCGTGGAGTGTGTGGTAGGGTATGGGTTGGAGTTTGTGATATATGGAGTGTGGTGGTGGTGTGTGGTGCTGGAGTAAGTGGTGTAGATACGATTGGGTAACTTTTGATCGCACATTCTAATCTATCCATGTGTGATGAGTGATGTAACTTGAGTATTGAAAGAGAGATCGACAGATAGACATAGATGGACACAGATAGATAGATATATAGATTGACAGATGGACAAGAATGTGAAATACTGTATCTCTTCCTTACTGGGGAAATTTGGTAGAGTGTGGCGCCATAAGACACAACCACCGTCTTAAGATGCGTCAGAGGGCATCTCTATCCCGGGACATAAAATACAGCCTTCGGGTAGCAAATAGACCTTTAGTACCCAATACATCGACCCTGAGAAGATAGATGGAAGCAGGAGTTGATGTGTGTGGGGAGGGAAGGGGGGCGAGGATAGGCGGGAGATGGGTCTTGGGGTGGGGATAGGAGAGGGATCGTGTTGGGTGGGGATAGGGGAGAGATGGGTCGTGTGGGGTGGGGATAGGGGACAGATGGGTCGTGAGGGGTGTTGATAGGGGGAAGAGGGGTCGTGGGGGTGGGAGAGGGGTAGGTGGGGGTGAGAATATGGGGGAGAGGGGTGGTGAAGGGAGGGGGAGAGTAGGTGGAAGGAGGTGAAGTGGTCGACAGCTCTTCAAACAGGGTCGTACTTTAGGAGGCACAGGAAGCTTCGTAACATCTTCTCATTAACGATTTATTTAGCATAGCACACCTTAACACTCCCTCGTATGTTATTTAGATCCCTTTAATTTTAACACAGGTTCTATCACTAATCCACAAAGGGATATTGAGGGGTAACGTGCGGAGTAAATTGCTGCAAGGGATATAAAAGATGAATCATATTTTATTAATGTGTGAGTAAAAGGTAAAGCCATGAATGTGTAAATAAGTGTGAGTCAATTCTAATAGTATGAGTGTGCGAGTAAGAGATCAGTTATGAGTCAAGTAAGGGATAGAGATGTGAGTTTGTGAGTAAAAAGTAAAAGTGTGGGTTCAGTATATGAGTAAAGAAAATTGTATGTAGGAACAGAAATGAGCATATGAGTAAAGGGTAAAATTATGAGCATGTGAGTAAAATGGTGAAAGTTTGAGTATTTTGATAATGGGCACTCAGAGAAAGCATACCCCACAAAGCACATCCTCACACTCCACCTCTCCCCTTTACAGTGAACAACAACAGAGGTAAGGGAGGAAGGGGAGGAGTAAGAACAACAGTGCTTGGAGAACATCATCATAATAACAGGATGAGAACACGGCTAGAACACCACGAGAACCCTAACAACGGATCAACAACATGTGTTTTGACAAATCTGGGGGCATCACGTATTCTTAAAACCAGTCCACAGGATTTTATTTGTCTGTCCACTCTCAGGAACGAACGCTAGATAGATTTAACCCCCCCCGCTTATTCTTGATCTCCAGACGATTTTCTTCAGCTCACGGGAGAGCTTTGGAAATGGAAGGGTTATATATGCTGGTACTCGTAATTAACTCCTTCACTTTTAGGTTTCTCTCCCATGCTGAACGAAATCGTCTGGAAGCATCACGAATCAGCTTGAAATCACCTCGTGCTGAAGGGGTTAAAGGGTAGGATGTAGGCCAGGGATCAGCAACCTGTGATTTCATACGACCCTCCACCACTGGTTGACAAAGTAATAATAAATCACTGGAAAATGTAAAGAAGTAGCACATGTACTCCTACGGTAAACTCCATGAATGTGCCAGCCTAAGACAGGACATCAAGCGTTTTAACTGACTGTAATATAACAGACGTATGTAAATCTTGGTAAACTATATAACGAAATATTAATTTTTCGAAATATATATATATATATATATATATATATATATATATATATATATATATATATATATATATATATATATATAGTATATATGTGTGTGTGTGTGTGTGTGTGTGTGTGTGTGTGTGTGTGTGTGTGTAAAACACAGGCTACTGGGCACATTGGACCGTAATCGCGTCAGCTCATCAGATTTCGTAGCAATTCACATCCTGCTGTAGATACAAACATTGTTGATATTAACGTGCCATATGCCGACATGAACTGCTAGGAAATAGGTGCCTGAACACCTTCTAAGCCGACGACAATACCAGCGTTCGTCCTGAGGGGGAGGGGAGTGGAGTGGCTGGAACACAGTTTTAAGAATAGGGCCTCTGGGATAACAACAGTTGAATGTTCCTCACTACGGCCACAGGTACACGCACACACATACACATACACACATACATACATCATCATCACCATTATCATCATCAAGACTGTTTCCCCGAATAAGGATGGGATGAGGTACATACTGTACATACCGCACAATTATAATCACATATTATTAAACATGAATGTATGTAATTTATGCACGTAGCTCTCAGTTATTCCTCATGCATACACGATGTATTCCCAAGATTTTTCATATTCGTGCATGTATGTATTTATGCATGTGCAGATATCATCTAACTGATCTTCTCTACTCACACACACACACACACACACACACACACACACACACACACACACACACACACACACACACACACACACACACACACACATACACACACACACACACACACACACAAACACACACACACACACACACACACACACACACACACACACACATGCTCAATCATATGCAAGGTGTCCAGGGAAAATTGTGCCAAGTTTCAGGTTATTCTTAGGAGTAATAAACGCTATATCGACGTGGGTCCATTTCTCAACTGTAACGGAACTACAATTACTGATAACTATGGGTGAAGTATGAGACACCTTTTTTGCTCATAAGGTCATCTGTAATCGTAGCTCCCTGACCATCATGAATTAGTCTCATTTCATATTGTATTTAATACTATTAGTCCAAGAATAACTTAATTAGGCAAACTTTCGTTGGGACATCACGTATATGCTCACATTATAACTACTTAAAACACACACACACACACACACACACACACACACACACACACACACACACACACACACACACACACACACACACACACACACACACACACACACACACACACACACACACACACACACACACACACAAGGTATACAAAAAAACCACACCTGCCATACTGCTAGGTAAACCTGACTGGGTTACACGAAATACTTAAGTCGCCCTCGTCTTCTCGCTCTCTCTCGCAGGCTGTAAATAACTCTTTTTGTTTTGATAAAGCGAATCGAGAAAATATTTGATTCTGTCTGCGGGAATGATTGTGAGCGGCAGTGACTAGGTGGTGTGGGGATTAGGAATTGAGGACTGAGGTAGGAGTGGAAGTGGGAGGAGGAGAATAGAATGAGGAGAGAAGTGGGACGTATTGTAGGAAAAGAGGTGTGGTGGAGGAGGTGGGGATTGTGGTAGGGGAAGAATGGGGGAGAGGAAGCTGGGACTGAGGTAGGGAGAGAACGGTGGGAGGAGATGAGTATTGTGGTTGGGGAGAATGAGGGAAAGGAGGTGGGGACTGAGGTAGGAGAAGAATGGGGGAAGAGGAGGCGGGGATTGTGGTTAGGAGAGAATGGGAGGAGAGGAGATGGTGATTGTGGTAAGGGGAGAATGTGGGGAGAGAAGGTGAGGAATAGGGTAGGGAAAACGGGGGAAAGGGAGGTGGGGATTGTGGTAGAAGTGGAAAGGGAAAGAAAAGAGAAGGCTTACATTTAACCATATTGTCTGTGAGAGGGACGTGGAAAGAAAGGTGGGGAGTTAATTGAGGATTGGTGTGGTGGGGGAGGTGGGGGTTGGGGGGATAGGTGGTAAGTAGGGGATAGTCGGGAAAGAAAAGGAAGGCTTGGATTTTTGCCTTGTGACTGCATTGATTTGGTGGGAGCGGGAGGAGAGATGGCGATGGGGGAGGTGAGAGGGGGGTAGAAGTGCTGGGAGGAGTAGGGGAAGGGGGGTCACTGTTCAGAAGTAATTAATCCAGTCATCATCATCATCATCATCTTTTCTTACTCTTCAACAAACCACTTCAATTCTCTTAAAACACTGCTAAAAGACGCCTATTATTAATCATGCAAAGGGTTTAGTTTCAACATCATCATCATCATCATCATCATCACTAGCATCGTCATCATCATCATCATCATTTTCACTAGCATCGTCCCCCTCCTCATCATCATCGTCGTCCAATGTCCCACTGTTTTAGAGAGCGGTGAGTAGGATCAAGAAATCGGAAAAGGAACACATAGAGGTAGAAGGAGAGTCAATAAAGTGCGATCTTCTTCCTGTCTCCATGTTTCCTTTTCATTTCTCCCGTTTCATAGCAAAAACCAGTAAAATGCACCGTTGCATCTCAGAAAATAAATCTACGCCACAATTTTGAATCAACAAACAGTTACTCGTATCTTGGACATGTTTTTGTAAATGAAAGTCTAGTTTTGTGAAAGAAAGCGACATATTTTTAGTGGTTTATGTCCAAGGTTATTTCAAATTCGTCGAGACCACAGCAGACCACAACATAGCCTGCTCAGCTCACACCTCAACTCTACTAACTGAACACACTCTAAGGAAAGAGTGTTCACTGTGGGGCTCATAGGAAATAAATTTTTAGTAATTTTCTTATGTGTATGTACTGTAGCGGTCTCTTTCTCGTTTCTCATATAGCAATAGAAAAAAAAAATGAAAAAAACAGGTCCCTTGTCGTAGTCTTAAGTGGTAAAATACAGTTAGGGTATAGTCCCTCAGGAACTCACAGATTTTATATGGAAAGCGACCTTAGTCTTAATAATCATGAAAAATCGTGAAGAATAATTATAATTTTGTAAAATAACCCTCATTGAACACTCAATCCAAGAGTGTAAAACGGTTCATTTAGCTACACCTGAATACTTCGCTAAGTCACGATCCTCCTCATCTGGACACAGGTGACCATTGCCCTGCCTCACCGCCCTCTTACCTAGGCCACATTCACCTCGAATCACTAAAGTGCACAATCCTGTCTCGCTGAGATTGGTATGGATGGCCATCTGGGGGTTGATGGTGGTGCCTGGGGCTGCTGTGACCAGGGTAGACGGGGCGTCCTCACCAGGTGGTGGTAGTGATGTTAGGGTTCGTTCACTGGTCATGATTTCAGTCCTATTGCAGCTCATTTCACATTGCTCAGTGGCAGGAAAGAGCAATGCTCCAGCTGTACATCCCTTTCCATAGCACTTCTTCGTGACCACATCATATTCTGTTATTAATCTGTTCTTACATCTCGGCATCCATAATGAAGACATGGCAATTTTAGGCCATGTTAATGTGGAAAGAGTACTGTAATGGTGTTAATGGCAGGGGAGAGGTGTTAGTAGAGAGTGGTGAAGGGCAGGCCACCAGCTGAGATCGCAGTGGCTGTAGCACATTACCTGAGTGGCTTGAGTTATCTTGTGCTGCGCGGTGATGGCTTGCTGGGTCAGGCCGGACAGGGTGGTGGTGATGGTGTGGGTGTCGGCTTGCAGCGCCGCCACCGCCTCCTTCAGTCCTTCCACCTCCTGCCTTGTGCCGCCCACCTCTCCGGTCACAGCCATCACGGCACGGTCGATGTCCACCACGTGCCGCTGGAGGTGTCGCACTGCTGCCGCGAATCGACTCAGGTCTTGCGACTTCTTGTGGTGGTGCGGGTGGTGGTGGTGATGCTGGATATCGTGTGGTTGTGCGTGGTGGTGTTGGATGCTGTGCGGCTGATGTGCAGCACGGCAGGTGCTGCCCTCGCTGACCTCGTCACTGAGCTGGTCCTGTGGTGTGGCGCCTGTGTGTTGAAGGCTCTGGTTCATCAGCAGGTTGTCCAGGTCGTCCATCACCGGTGAGGCACCACCAGACACCTCACCGTTGTGGCCCAGGGAGCCCTGCAAGTAGGGACAACAAAACAGATTAAAATGTAATGAGCTATAATTATAAAAGTTCACGTGGCATGGCAAGCAGCTTGGTAGTTACGACGCACACAGATTTCGCAGGACCCAGACTTGATTATCTCCTCTGACAGTGATTAACCTGTTACGTACCGTGTCTGTTACACACAGGTTTCTGAACTTGCTCTCAAAAGGTGCTGGGAATGTTGCTGTTCACAAAAATAGCTGCTTTATAATGAACGGTTGCAAAGCCTTATTTATGGATATTACACAACCGAAGACCAAAGAGGCCTAACACAGCAGTAAAAGCCACATAGCCTATTTTTTCCTTTATCCAAGATTAGGACCAGAGGATGCTAAGCTAAGAAAAAAATTATGTGGCTTTCACACGATGCTTTAAGCACGCCTAGCACCTGGAAATCACCCGCACAAGCTAAGGAAAATCGTTTTCTATTGTGTGTGACATACTTCGCCATTATATAAGGGTAGAAGCAATATCTGAGAGATTTTTTTTCTTTCAAAGAACATCCCATCAGTTTCAAAATTCCCAACTTTTAGAACTTGAATTTAGTCATATCTCTTCATATATTTGAATATTACATAATCTTAACAAGACCTAATCCACCTGTGAATGCTACATCTCTTCCCCCTCCTCCTCCTTCTCCTCCTTCTTCTTTGCATAGGTTAGGTTATAGCTACGGGATGCTGCTGTTAGGATCATACCATGTGACTTTCTTTGTTGAGTTAGCTCTTATCAAGTTGGTTTGTGTAATACCGGTATCCTTTAATATGGCTGCACAGCATAGGTTAATAATCACCGAAAAAGATCAAGAAAATAACTTTCAATTCAGCAAAAATTGCTGAAAACTAATTGAGATCCACAACAATTTAATGGCAATATCTCTAAATGTAGATATAAAATGATATACATCCTTCAAAAGCTTTCTAAATAGTAATCAGCATCTAAACAGTAATCAGCATCTCCTAATCAGAAATCAGCATCTCCTAAACAGCAATCAGCGTCCCCGAATCAAGTTAAAAAATCAGTCAAATGGCATCCATACCTGTGATCCATGCCACTCCGGTCCCACGTCCCTGCGCCAGTCCCCGATGGAGTGTTTGGAGCCCGTCAGGTGGTCGTGGGAGCCCTGACCATCCCCGAGTGAGCGGTGCATGGCGTGGCAGCGGATCGGGCCTGGCGGAGGGCACGTAGGCTGCATGTCCAGTCCGTAGGAGGCCGAGCGGGGTGGTGGAGGCGGCGGCATGGCGGAGGCGGAGATAGGGAAGGAGTCGGAGTGGTCGTCGTGGTCCAGGTCGTCCTCGTCGCTGGAGTAGTTGTAAGCCTTGTAGGGCAGGGAGGTCTGTGGCAGGTGATGGTGGTGGTGGTGGGGTCCTCTGCTCCTCCACGGCGGCTCCCCCTCCAGAACGTCCAGTGACCGATTCAACCATGGAGTCTTGCTGTAAAATTAGAGACGGTCAGTGGCAGGGACAGTAAGCTCTAGTTAATGTAAGCTGCCCTTTTTATATTATCCTTTCCTCATTAGATTCGCAATAAGACAAGAAAAGACTGCCTGCTTAAGTTCCATTGCTGCCTATAAAGTTAATGTCTCCATCAATTTACAATACTTCTCCCCCTCCCCCCCACAACAATAAAGATTGTATTTATCAACGCACCTAACCTACGATAGAAGACAATACCCATAGAGACAACAGTAACTCTCAACACAGCTGCAGGGAATGTGATACTCGGGCCAAAGGCAATTACAGTGATTTAATGTAGTGTTTCTCATACAGTACACTCTCCAGTCTCTCTCTCTCTCTCTCTCTCTCTCTCTCTCTCCAGTTCCTCCCTTTCCTTTCCTACTTCTATCCTGTTCTCTTTGCCCTCGTCTCCCACTTTCCATTTCCTCTCCTACCACCATTCCTCCTTTTCTTATTTTTCCTCTAAGACCATTTCCCAGTCTTTTTTCTCCATTACCTTTCCGTATTATCCTCCCCTCTTCCTCCTTTTCTCTTCCCCTCTTCCTCCCCTCTTCCATCCTTTTTTCCTATCCCCTGTTCTTCGTCTCTTTTCCCTTCCCTCTCCCTCATCTCATTTTTCTTCCCCTTTTCCTCCCCTATCCTTTCCCCTCCCCTCTTCCTCCCCTTTTTTCTCTTTTCCTCTTTCTTTCCTGCTATTTCCCCTTCCACTTTTCCTCTCCTCATTACCCTTTCCCTGTTTGACATTTTCCTCCTCTTTTCTCTTTCTCTTTTTCCTCCAAAGTTTCCTCCACAGCTTTTCGTCCCTTCTTATAATCTTTCTTCCCTTTTTCTTCCTTTCTGCTTCCCTCTTTTCCCCCATTCACACTCTCTCTTTAATCTCCAACTTTCTTCTCTCCGCCCATTCTCCTCCCTCCTACTCATCCCTCATTCGCATTGAGCTGAGTGTTCTCTTTCTCTCCCTGCACTCCAGCACTTTCCCTCTTCACCTTTCTTGTCTTCCTTCCTCATCTCTCTCTCTCTCTCTCTCTCTCTCTTCATCGCCCCTCTTCTCTCTTTCCTTCATCCAATATTGCTTATGCTTCTTTTTCTCTTTTACCTTCCTTTCTCCATCCTCTCTCGGCCTGCTTTACCTCCTTTTCTCCATCTCTCTCTCTCTCTCTCTCTCTCTCTCTCTCTCTCTCTCTCTCTTTCTCTCTCTCTCTCTCTCTCTCTCTCTCCCTCCCTCCCGCTGCTACACAGCCCTCTCATTTCTTCCTCCCTTCTCGCTTATGTTTCTCCCCTCCCTTTATCTCCCTTTCTTCTTCTCTCACTTTCTCCCCTCTTTCTACACCTCCCTCTCTTTCCATCCTCCCTTTTCGCCTATTTACCTCTCTTCCTTTTATCTCTCTTTCTCCATCGTTCCTCTCCCACATACACCTACCTCTCTTTTCTTCTTACCTCCTCACCTTATCTCCTCTCTCTCTCTCTCTTTCTCTCTCTCCTTCGCATCCAGCTCATTTCCCCTTCATTGTTCAAAAGTTCCCCCTTCATCCAGGAACACACTCCCTCCCTAATGAACCGCGGCCCTGGGAGCTAGTTTTACGCCAGAGAGAGAGAGAGAGAGAGAGAGAGAGAGAGAGAGGAATTATGGAGTAGTGAAATAGAAAGAGGTAGGTAACGAGAGGACGAAATAAGGAGGGAGGTAAAGGAGGAGGAGGAGGAGGAGAAAGAAAGAAAGAGAAAAAAGGGGAAAGGAGGAGGGAGAGATGGAGAATGGAGAGACAGAAGAAGCGAGGCAGAATGTGAAACAATGTAAGTGGGGAGAGGGTGGAGAAAATGGAACGATAATGCATGGGAGAGAGAGAGAGAGAGAGAGAGAGAGAGAGGAGGGGGGGGAGAGATAAAAACCCGGTAGAACTCATTAACAGGGTAGATCCTTCAATTACGCTCAATTTGGGATAACTTTTCTGACGTCGTAAACAACTTTCTTTTTCTTGCCAGTTCCAGACGATTTTGTTTAGCTTTGGATCCTTTCAGTTTAATACGATATTTTTTTATGACTAGCAACCAAGGAGACTCAATCCTACCTCATAACTAACGCTCATTGAAAGCTTTTGCAACCACGATTAACTCGAAGTTGATGGAGTGACACAGTTCCAAAAAGTGTAAACAAACAGATTTTAGCAACCAAGGAGACTCATTGTAAACACACTATTTTCATGAGTCCTTATTGGCTTTAGTTACCACTTTGAATATTGTTTTTACTCGTTTTTTATTCTCTACTACAGACAGGCGACTTTATTCTTTTTAGGAGTCCTTATTTATACTCAGTTTATGTTAAGTGTTTAGAATCCGTAAGCACAGTTCTTTCTAAGTTGCGTTTGTTTTTGGGCCTTTGAGTTTATCTTAGTCCCCTCAAGGTCGGGACATCTCTAATATTCTCCTCCACCTAGCGCCAAAAGGGTAGCTAAGGATGAGTCACAGGAAGTTAGAAAAAGTGATGTTCGTTTAGTGATGGGGATGGATTGACTTATAGTATTACAATTGGCTGTATTTTTTGTTTTTTGGTGGCTTCATAGCTCCTTTTCCTTGGCGATTTATTTTGCATATTACGCCGTAGCATTTTCTGGTACTTTACTTGTATCTTTTATAAAGATGTAGTTTGCATACGTAACATCTAATAGGACATTGAGGTGTGATGTGAGAAATAAATCGCTATGGAAGAGGTGTTACGAAGGCTCCTACGGCACTGCGACTACGGGCCTGTGTCTGGTATGTCTGATTTATTCATTATTATCATCGACATGTGATCACTTTTGTATGTGCCATGATTACATTATCCCAGTTACCAATAAACCAATAGTTACTTTCTCTTAACTGCTTCAGCTCGAGGATGGGTTTTCGGAGTTATCAGTCTTTTATCTATTTACTTATTTTTTTATTTCTTTACTTATTTGTTTTGCTATTTCTAGAACGTTTTATTTAGCTTTGGAGAGACTTTCTGAACCCGAGGGATTAGGTCTGGTCCTCATTACGCCCTTCGTTACCAGAGGGAGGGTTTCATCTGAATTAAATCGTCGGGAGGCAGCAAGAATATAATACTATAAAGAGGCTACCATACTAAATGGGCTAAAATTGCAATATACAACTTTAAAGACTTTCCTCGCGCCAGGAACTTCCACTGCCTCCTCCTTCCTTCCCTCCCACCTTCCTCCCCCTCTACTAACCTTCCCCTCCCCTCATGGCCCGACTTCTTAAGCTCGCACATTTTCACTTTTCCCAGCCATTTAAAATATGCCTTTTCCTTATATATATATATATATATATATATATATATATATATATATATATATATATATATATATATATATATATATATATATATATATATATATATATATATATATATATATATATATATATATATATATATATATATATATATATATATATATATATATATAATGTATAACTTTACCTATGCCTGGTATTATATCCTGTTCCTAGTTTTAAAAACTGCCATTGATTCTTTTATGATTCTACTCCTCTCTGGTGAATATGTAAACTTTTTCAGTACAGTATAGTTTTCAAACAGATACATACTGTAGATAAACACACAGACACTCATTGAACTTACTGCTGCAAATCTGATGAGAACGCACAATAAGCACATTAAAACATTGGCTGGAATAGGACTTACCTTCATATGTAGTGACGGGAAGTCAAATCAGGGTCACCCACCCATCCACACCCACACACTTAGATGACCTGGTGGACTGGTGACCTATTTTGGTAAGTATGACTGTGGCAACTCTAATCTACAGTGCTTGCAAGGTCAACAATGAATCTAGTACTTTCAATCAGATGACGGATTTGGTTATTTGTTTCTGCTATTTCCAAACGATTTGTTGACTTAGTGTAGGGTACATTATTTGAACTAGATTTAGCCTTCGATAACGTTCTTCCTACCAGAGGACTCTCGAAAGCTGAGCAAAATTGTATGGTACGTGGAAGCAAAAATGAAATAAAAACTTTATGTTATGACAAAGGATTAAGATTTTTTTTAATCCTTGTAGAAGGATGATGTGGGATGTGATCTTTCTATCCCCGGGTCTGGGGAGATCTGTTGCAGCAGAGGTTAATGAAGGCTGTATCTAACTCCACCTATTCAGTCTCACCTGAGCAAAATCGTCTGGTGGTAGCAAGAAGGTAATAAAAAGTTTATCAGATTCACTGATTTTGTGCAAACAAGTGCGCTGTATTCTTGCTAACTGAAGATCATTTGATTTTGAACTCCAGTTGAAGAGGGATTCTTTATTTTGTAACACCCGTATGACTGGGTGGCTCCACTGCCAGGTTACAAAAATGTCTTTCCATTCCCTCCCTGTCCCCCAGTGGGAGGATGGTGGACTGCAAGAGAATGGCATCTTCAGCCTGTAGTCCACTAGGTTCTCTCTCGTTTGAACCTGGGGTTGCAACTACTACTGCTGATGATTTCGTGCTTCCTCACCTCGTTGCAGGATCAGGGGCTGTATCCATAAATTCTGAGCCTAAATTGTGCATAAAACTGCTTATACATACTCTTCCCTTCAGTCATGCCGCTACAGGACACTTCACAAATTAGAGTGAATAGTAATATGAGAAGTACCACAAAGTACAATGACCCCTGGTAATAATTAACTTTTTCATCACCGTAGATGCATGTATTTATTTAATTCAGGCGAAAGGAATTTGTAGTACTTCAAAGATCGATCGATGCAATTTTCATCTCTGTGACTACTAGGATGCCCCTCAGCTGAACGGAACTGCCTTATGATAGCCAGGATGAAATTGCTTAGTGCGTTCACAGAAGACGAAAGAGTTATCTGCTAAGGATAGTCGTTACCGTAGGAGCTGGCTTTCATCCTTTATGAATGTGGCCTCAGATGACTGGTTGAGTCGGGGGTCACACATTGGCAAGGGGTCATGCGAAGTGAGACAGGGTCAGGTCAGGCAAACATAGTGGTAGGGTGATGGTAGTGGGAGGGAGAGAGTAAGTGTGTTTGTAAATATATATATATATATATATATATATATATATATATATATATATATATATATATATATATACCGTACATGTAGGCTACATATACATATGTAAACATATACATATACAGTACATGTATACTGTATACGTATATGAACAATACAGTACATGTACAGTATATATATATATATATATATATATATATATATATATATATATATATATATAAGCTTTACAATCGAAACCTTCATTATAACCGACCCTAATCTACCACGCAATTAGCTCAAAGTGACAGATAGCTGAATTGACGCTATTAAGGCGATTCGCAGTGCTGGGAGTGATTGGCACTGATACCGGCTAATTACTTTCGTTAATGAGGGGTAATTAGTGGCCGTGTTTGGTATGTGTGTTGGGAATAGTCAATTAGTGTAAATATATGAGTGGGTGAGGTGATTTATTGAGTTCATTGATGAATTAAGAGAATTACTGGTTAACGAGAGAGCGTGAAGACCCTAATTAACCTGATCGTGTCATTAATATTTTCTGGCAATGGTTATAGCTCTTAATGATGAGGGCTTGGCGTCCCCTTTTTTAATTTTATAGTTCACGGAATACTGACTGCTAGGTGTATGTGGAGAGCATATATATAAGGAAAAAAACATCATCATTATCATCATTATTCCCAGTTTTACAGAGGGTTGTTCTCACCAGATGGGGCAAAGGATTTCTAGTGCTTGAACGGATTGTGATATGAATTGTGGCTCATTTCACTGGATATGCCAATTGACAGTTCTCCCATCTTTCTTTCCCTAGCTCAGGATCCCACCTCACCCCATCTTGAGGTGAAAATGCAGGATGATGACGTTGTGTGTCCCTCAGTTGACAAAATAAATCTGACGGTATGCAGAATTCAACCTTGCAGTGAATAATTACACGTACTTCCTATCTGAGGAATTATAATGTGATGTGCCAAATATATCGCTATGGCAAGACGTGTGATAAGGCCAACACTCACAGGCTCTGCAAGGATGTCAGGTCACTGCATGGCCTTCGTGACCTGGCCTGACCTAGGGCTGTAAGCGTTCAAGAGTCCGTGGCAAAATACCCTCAGAGAAAACGGATTGCCGTCTGGCGTACTTATGGCTTTATTTATTTGTGTGTGTGTGTGTGTGTGTGTGTGTGTGTGTGTGTGTGTGTGTGTGTGTGTGTGTGTGTGTGTACTGAAGAATGAGGGTGGAGGGCAGTGTTCAGAAAGGTAACATAAGAGGGGTTTTTGCAGTAGGTTGGCTCAGTTTAGGCGGCTGTTGATAAGTTGGATGAGTAAGTTGCAATAAAAGACAAAGTTAGGAGTGAGGATAGTGGCTGTGGCTGTGGTGGTAGTGGTAGTGACAAGGATAGTGGGAGTAGGAGTGAAATAATGGTAGTGGTTGTGGTGGCAAGGATATTGGTAGTAGGAGTGGGGATTGTGGTAGTAGTAATGGTGGTAATGGGATAGTGGTAGCAGTGGTTGTGGTGATGGGTGGTGCGAGAGGAAGGACCAGGTTAATTAAAATACAACACTACAACATAACCAAACTTTATTAAAACTAACTCTAGGTGAGCGTCTAGAGGAGGAGGGATAAGGCACTACATTACACACACAAGCTTATCACATCACTGCCAGTTAAGGTGGAGTGGGGGCGGTACAAGGGCATTACTGTTGAGAGAGAGAGGGAGAGAGAGAGAGAGAGAGAGAGAGAGAGAGAGAGAGAGAGAGAGAGAGAGAGAGAGAGAGAGAGAGAGAGAGAGAGAGAGCTTTCATGCAGGCATTCAAAGGCACACAAACATCAACAACAACAGCAACATCAACAACAACAGCATTCACCTGTACGTGTGCTACTTTTGATGGGAGTAAAAAGGATCATCATACATATCAATATTCAAGACCATTACAAAAAATAATAATGATACAAAAACCATCTCTACACAGCAATATTACAAACATTCTCGGGAAAAAGTACAGGAAGAAAATGGGAGGTTAACCCTTTCACAAATAGGGCGTACAATTATATTTTATTCTTGCTCCCTCCAGTCCATTCTACTCAGCTTAGAAGGGATGGCATGAAGATTTTTTTCATCTGAGGGAACTGGGTTAATCTCACAAACTGAATACTAAGTCATGGCTTTCGTAAACG
The DNA here is from genome assembly GCF_032717465.1 of Coenobita brevimanus. Classification (NCBI taxonomy): domain Eukaryota; kingdom Metazoa; phylum Arthropoda; class Malacostraca; order Decapoda; family Coenobitidae; genus Coenobita; species Coenobita brevimanus. The sequence continues at coordinate 57,494,384 of NC_137046.1, read as the reverse complement.
GTGATGAGCCTTGGTTACGAGGTAGGGTGAAATCTCCTTGGTTACTAGTCAAATCAGCCCTCCCATCTTGACTGTCAGTTGAGCCGAGAGGGAATTCGGGACGCTTGCCAGGTGGAATTTAACAGAGTATAGAAAAGACTATATTAAAACCCTTCAGTCAGAAGAGATTATTAAAATACTTGAATAAAATAGCCTGGTAATAGCAAGAATAAAATGCAAAAATAGCGTCACCTGTTTGAAGGGGTTCACCTATCGACCACACGTGTCTATTTCCTCTATTTCATTCTGGCTACCCCGTCGCTGTTTTAATTTTGGTTGGACCTCTGGCTTTCTGGGATGTGAGAGAGAGAGAGAGAGAGAGAGAGAGAGAGAGAGAGAGAGACATTATCTCCACTACAAGACGTCCCGGGAAAAAAAAAAAAATTGTTTAGGGGTAACAAGAATAAAATAGAAAAAAATCGCCATCTTCGTAGAAGGGAAAAAAAATAAAAATATAAATCCATGTCATTAAATACAGCATTACAAAAAAGAAATAGGGTACAGTACATTCTTTCCGCTACAGTTACAGTCTAGTTACATTACAGGAGTACAAAAAGTAGTGCGTGGTGGGTAAATTGCAACACTACAAAAGTACTTACATTATCAGGGTTACAAAATTCTCGATCCGACACTCACTGTAACCTTGCCTTATATTCGGATGAGAGAGAGAGAGAGAGAGAGAGAGAGAGAGAGAGAGAGAGAGAGAAACCAAGTATCGATATAGTAAAAAAATATAGGCACAAACACACATGGCATAATCCTTCTCCCCATCTCATAAACCAATCTTATATAAAAAAAAGGCAGAATATTATCATTTTCATGTATTCAATCTACGTAAATTATGTATACTTTCCATTTAGTAAAACCTATGTATACTCTTTGTAGCTTCCTATATACATACACTATTGCCACGTGATAACCGCTTCTATGTATACTTCCTTTACGTGATTACAAATACTTTCTTCACGTGGTAATATTTTCTTCCCGTAATATTCCTCTCTCTGTTTTCGAATCACGTGAGAATCGCCCTTGTGTAGGCCTGTATTATGATTTCATTACCTCCTCGTGTATGTTTTGCCTGCACGTGATCTTTTAATATACTCTTATTTCACGTGATAGCCCATGTACATACTTTTGGTCACGTAATCAACTTCCGTATGCAGTAATTATACATGAAACTCAAGTAATTATTCAATGTATATGCCAATATTTTCACGTAAATAGGCCAATATTTGCATGTAACTCATGTATTTACCCTTATGTATAATGTATATCACATATCAACCATGCCACATAGCGTAGATAATTAACCACTCAATATATGTATTCCCCGCAGGTATGCTCACATACTATATAATAAGTATACCACATATATAAATGTATTTCACGTAGTTACCCCTATATACACACATGTAATGCACGTACGTACCTTAATCTGACGAGAAGTAGCCTTTGGCAGCACGACCGCGGAACAGCACGGGACTGGCCCAACTACCCTAACTAGCACGTGAAAAAAAAAACTAATATCCTAACTCTCATGTAAAGATAGCTAACATCTCTATCACGTGGAAAGAAGTAACTAGCACATCCTTCTGGAACGTGAAAATAACTTACAATTAGCACGTTATAACCATGACGAGGAGAGAGCTTTTAATGTAATGGTGTAGTCTTGGTAGCACGTCATGTTAAAGCAATTTTTCTGTAATATGCAGTACCCTGTTACCCTTGTATCAGTGACGTCATGATGATAGTAATATTGGTGATGATAATAACAATAATAATAATATAGTGATAATAATAATGAGCGAAGAATTATTGCGCCTCACGATCACCTGACGCGAAGATCGTTATCATCATCATCATCACCATCATCATCATCATCATCAATCTGTCGGGGCCATATAAGACCTTTTCCTCTATTTCCATTACCATATTTCCATTAAAAAAAAATATTATCAGTCTATACAACATAATGCATTCAACCCCTTTCATCCCTGCATTCATTCATTCAACCGTCCATATTCTTACACCCATCACCTCCATCCAACCCTTCCACCCCGTACTATGCATTCTTGACATCTCCAGACGATTTTATTCAGCTTAGGAGCGAGTTTTCGAACTGGAAGGGTTAGAGATATCCTTCGTTAACCCCTGCTCCCCTCAAGGCCTCTCCCGTCGTAAATAAAATCGTCTGGAGATCGCAAGAATAAAATATATGTATAGTACGTCATCGGAGTGAAGGGGTTGAAATTTGGATTCACAAAAGGACGAAATATATCAAGTTCATTTTCTTTTAGTTTCTCAAAAACTCTCTATTACCGAATTTCCTATACCAGAGTTAATGTTAAAATAATAATAATGTACCCCACTCCACCTCTCTTCCCTCTCCTGTGCTTCCTTTCGGCCTCCCTATCCTCTTTTCCCTCTCCGTCTCCCTTTCCTCTCTTCCTTCTCAACATCCCTGTCCTCTCCCTTCCCTCTCGATCTCTCCCGTCTCTCTCCTTCTCCATCTCCGCATCCTCTTTCTTCCCTCCCAGTCTCTTTCTCCTCTCTCTTCCCTTCCTCTCTCCCTCCCCTCCCTCCCATCGCCTCTGTAATATTCCTCACTAACTAAATATCCTACAGGCCACATATAAGGCAGATAATATACAGTATAGGAAAGATATCTATATACAAAAGCACGGTATCCATTCAGGCCTTTGACTGAGTGACTGGCTAAGGCACTTGGGATGAGACTGACTGCGAGTTTGAGATAGCTCTGCCGACAGATAGATTAGAAAGAGTAGTGACAGGCTATAGCTGTGTATGTATTTGGGGGGGTCAGCATCTCTTGGTAACATTTTCACATTTCCAAAGCTACTGATGCACTGGAGTTCTTTAAGCAGGCTAAAACCAATTTACTTTATTCAGGTGAAGGGATTTTTAAACAGTCTAACATTTAATTCAGTTTGCCAACCTTTGACCACTGGAACTTCCCTTAGCTGAATAAAAGCGTCTTGTAGTAGCCTGAGTGAAATAATATAGTGTTCATAGAAGGGGACGGTGTTAACTGGGTTTCCGTAGGAAGAGTTGTGTGATACAGGCACGATTATTCAGGAGTTCAGGGCCAGAGCTATTAGACACGACACATCCCTATCACATCCAACACGTCCGTATCACACAACAAGATCGCACCCAACACATATCACACACAACACACCCTTATCACACACAACACATCTAGATCATCCACAACCATACCACACACACAGCACATCCATATCACACACAACACATCCACATCACCTCTAACTCTAGCATATCAATACCCCATGTAAACTGGGTGAACGGCGTATTGAGAAAGTTCTGGAATAAAATCATAACTCTCCTGGAAGAGCAGCATTACTCGGTATCAGTGGTAATTTTTGACTGAAGTAAGTGAAAATGTATATATAAAATGTGACAGACTGATAAGTGACAAGTGGATAGGATGGGTGGGAGTTGAGGATATATGGAAGAAGTCATAGAAAAATAAAAGGACGTCAGGAAATATATAAGAAAGTCATAGATAATAGGAAGGCATGACTATCTCGCCATTATCAGCTCCAAAAATATTTCTTGGCTAAAAATAGTTGAGTATAGACAAAAAATATATATATATGGATAAAGGATTTGACTATATCACACATCAACTGTACGAAAATTGGACTAACCACTTCTGTTCAGTGGCGCTTTTTTTTTTTTTTTTCCTTGCTGCCTCCAGACGATTTTATTCAAGTAAGGAAAGCCCTCTCGTAGTGGATGGGTTGATGAAGGTTGTAGCTATCTCCTAGAAATGTCTCTCCCCACTATGAAAAGTCTCTCCTTACCAAGAAAAGTCTCTCCTGACTTAGAAAAGTCTCTCCCTGACTAGAAAGGCTCTCCCGAACTGCAAAAGTCTCACCCCGGCTAGAAATGTCTCTCCTAGGCTAGAAATGTCTCTCCCAAGCTGGAACAGTCTCTCCCCAACTAGAAAAGTCTCTCCTAAGCTTGATAAAATCGTCTGATGGTCGCAAGAATGACAAAAAACAAAAAGGTCGCCGAACTGAAGCGGTTAACTCAATCGCACATCACCTAAAAAAAAAAAAAAAAAACTCGACTAAAATAGGTGAATATAGGAATAGTTATATAAAATTTCCTTAAACACTAGATAAAAATTGCTTTGACTCAGTAAAGGCTTGACTATATCGCAGAAATGGATAATTACACTGCATTTCTCTCCATACGGCATGATACAGTCACGGCCAATGGTTCCTTTACGCGTTTCGTTTCTCTTTTTTAACTAAGAAGGCTTAGAATCAATGCCTATCGACTTCAAGGGGGAATTTAAGGCAGGCAGTCATACCCTAATCACAATCTTCCCTTAGATGTACGACTCGCAACAGTCAAATTTCCATCCAGGTCCCCAATTGTACCGCTGAGTGAAGAAGGGCATATCTGAAGCAGACATTATCCAAGAGTCTGACCGGCATAAGAATTGCTCTCGGGTTTTTCCACTTTTGGACAGTATATGCTAACCACTACACCACCGGCTCCCAGTTAGCAGTCCATCTGATAATTATACATATTGACAAAAATCTCTGTAAACTTTAACATCCTTTATGCATCTGGGATTCCTAGAGAGATTCCATACCACGTGGTTCTGGTTCTTTTGCTAATTTGAGGATCTGTATCTCTCGTCTGTAGATTTTGACACAGTTTCAAAACAGTGTGGAGAAACCTTTCAGCAAGATATCTTCAATTTTGGTAGTTTTCATCCAATATGCAATCGACATCAAAACTCTTGTCGCCTCTGGTACATCTCTCTTTCCATGGACTTTGAAAATCAGTGTGGTGAATCGGTAGCAACTGAAACGAGGACTTTATTTAACTGCAGATCACTGTCAAAAATGTCAGTTGCTGTGAATTCATCTCATCATTTTCACAGTCCATCCATGAAGAGAAAAACAGGGCAGGCGACAGGACTTTCGACACCGAATGCAAATGACTAGTATAGGAAGACCTCAGATTCGACTTATTTTCAGGACGGCATATTAGTACAGCTTTAGGAAGATTTCGAGTTTTGGCAGCGTCCAGACAGCTTAAAGAAACAGTTGTGGAGATCTTCAATTTGATTGGGTGTCAAGACTTAGGCCTTTGACACAGTTTCAGGACAGTGTAAAAAAATATGTGGGAAGAACTGCTCTAGATATGACATTGTTTGAGGGAGTAATTCTTCAGCCTTTGTCACAGCTTCAGGACAGTGTAAAAAATTGTGTAGGAAGATTTACCCTGGATTTGACGCAGTTTTGTGATAGTATTAAAGGAACAATTGACCCTGACTGTACAGGCCCTAGAGCACGACACAGGTCCAGCGTGAGTGGTCGACCTGGTCTGGGTGGTCTGGTCCGATGGGCTCCTTGGACTTGAACCTGCTCGGCTTGAATGAAGCCATCGTCTCACTGAACCGCGAGAGTTTCGAACCTAGCGTTCCATTCCTAGAGCGTGAGGCTGAGCGCCGCTTATCCTGTTCCTCGATTCGGACGCGCAGATTTGAATTGCGCTTTTTGTCCTTCTTGGTGTTGTTATTGTCCCTCACCCTCTCATCATCCCCATTATCATCTTCCCTGCCTACCACCTCCCTGAGTGGCTTAAAAAAGAGGTCATCATCTATATCATCAAAAGAGATCTGCCTCTCCGGGGTGCCCTCCTCCGCTAACGGCTCCATCTCCTCCTTCATGTCCCAATCGGGCGTGCCAGAGTGCCTGGAGGAGCCCGGGCCACTCTGACTAGACTCTGACCTGGTGTCGAGGGAGTCCTGATGCTCAAGGGCAGACAGGGAGCTGGCGCGCTTCTTCAGGGCAGCCATCGTCGTCCTCCGGCTGCTCTGAGGGGCACGACGACCTGCCAGAAGTACACACCATTAGGTAAGTTTGATTTGGTTTGTTTAAGTTTGATCAGATTAGCTTTGGTTAGGTTAGGTTACAATACACTCGATTACATAAGGTTAGCTTTTGTCTGAAACAAAAAAAAAACAAAAAAAGTCATATCAGACAGTATTGAGACTAGGTCAAAATGGAGTAGGTAATGTTAAATTTGTTGACTAGAGATACATAAACCAACACCTTGAAGAAAAAAGTTTGTGAATTCTCTGTCTGTCTGTGTCTGTCTGTCTGTCTGTCTCTCTCTCTCTCTCACACACACACACACACACACACACACACACACCACTTTGACTTCACAGGTATTAATGTTCACGGCTCCATATAAATCCTTCTCCGCTTATAAATCCGTGTGTGTTTGAGCTTTTTGTTGATTTTACACTGTAGTCATGCACCATTCATTCATTTATTCACTTATTCATGGACTACTTATTCACTGACTGTTTATTCATTGTTCGAGTACTTACCCGCTATACAGAGAGAGAGAGAGAGAGAGAGAGAGAGAGAGAGAGAGGAATTCCGTTGAAGTCCATCTACTGTCAAACTCCTCTGTCATTCACTGTATTTATTCACTCACAGTATTCTTTCACTCATCATTTTCTTTCAATCACTGTATTCACTCGTGTAATGCATTCACTCTCTCACTCTATTCACTCATTTACTGCATTCAAGCCCTCACTGAATCCACTCATTCACACTATTCATCTCACTCACTCATTGACCCCATTCACCTCATTCACCCCATTCACTCATTCACCTCACTCACTCATTCATTACCTTGTGGTCCTCTAACTCGATGCTTGGTGACGCTTGTGAGGGTGGGGCCGGCCGAGGGCATATCTTCCTCCCCCTGACTGGCCCTCTTCATCACCTCCTCCTTCGCCTTCAGCTGTTGCGACAATTTCTCCTCCAGCTTGGGTTTGAAGGCCGAAAAACCCGGAAGTTGGATGCCCCCCTTCGGTGAGGCCGGCCCCCCCGTCATTGTCGTCGTCGTCGTCGCCCCCTTCGTCGCCGTCACTTCATGGTCCGTCGCGGGAGGAGGTTGGGGTTCGGTTAGGGTGGTTTGGGTTTCGCTCGAGACGCCTGTGGTGGTTCGAGCCGACTTGCGAGATCGGTGGGAATCCTGTGTGATGGAGGGAAGGTATGGATAAATTAATTAGAGAGATATAGACAGATAGACAGATAGATAGATAGGAAGACTGACAGACAGATTGATAGGTAGGTAGGTAGGTAGCTAGATAGTACGAACACAAACAGGCAGAGGCATATGAAGGAGAAAAGGGTTTTGCACACGACGCCAGAGAGAGAGAGAGAGAGAATAATGACAGCCGTGGGAGCAAGCATCAAGCTATATCACAACTTACCTCAAAGAGAAAGTCAATTTAGTTTCAACCACTGATTGCGAGACTCCAGGAAAAACACGCATTGCAACACACACACACACACACACACACACACACACACACACACACACACACACACACACACACGAAAAAGGCAAAGACGCAATAGGTGATAATATAAAAGGCACAAACTTATTAGTCGAATAAACAAAAGAAACAAAAGTAGTAGCCGATTAAAAAATATAGACGAAAGGGTTAACTAAATAACAGACACAGACGCAACAAGATTAAATATGAGGCAGGTTGAAACAGACAAATAAGAGACATAAAAAGCTTCAGGCAAAGAGAAGACAGATGCAACAGATGACTATAAGGCAAATTGCGAGAAATAAAAGCAGATGCAACAGACACAAGACATCCATGTAAAGGACAAATAGAAGGCACATTACTTCAGACAAATAAAAGACAAGGCGCCACGGAAATTAATAAAAGATACATTACTATCGACAAATAATACCCTAGGCACAGATGCGATAGATGCCTAATGAAAGACATACTGTAGAATCAGACAATTAAACAAAAGACATAGACTACATCAGAAATCTGGTACTGATTAATAAATAGCTGTAACAGAACTTTAAATAACAGAAGGCAACGGCAACTGAAATATGAGACACTGATTTTAATGTGAGCTTATGTAAAATTATCACAACAGATAAAATTGAACAATGATTGCAACAGAGATGAAAATAACCGATAGTGATTTTAACGAAAGCTTAATTAGGTATGATTTTGCAGCATTATTAAAATGACACAGATTAGAGCAGGAATTTAAACAGCAGGAGCATATTGCAGCATTGATTTTATTAGGCGTATAAATATAAGGTAAGAATTGCAACATAGCCCACTTAAAGTATAATGATTCATCCAAATCAATTTAAATTCAGACTGCAATGATAAATTAAATCAAGACACTGCAACAGAAAAAAAGGCATGGGTTTCAACAGAAGCTGAAATAAAAGGCACTGAACTGAAATAAATACAAAAAATCGACTACATCTGAAACAAGCACAAATCTAATGGCAACAAAAGCTTCGATATAAGAAAAGTCAACAGAAACCTATACGGTAAGTAAACAAAAGTTCATTACTTGTGGGGAAATTCCACACAAAAGGCACATGGCTGAAAAAGAAGTTAAATACACGGCACAGTGAATGCAAGAGAATTTAATAACGGAGGTCTGATAAAGGACGCAGTCAGTGGAACAGAATAGATTATAAGAGATCCAAAGTAGATAAGAGAAATAAAAATATAAAAATCTCTGACAAGGTACATAAGGCACATTTACTGACGCATTAATGATATAACAATTCATTCAAATGCGACAAACTGTAAAAAAAAATAACCATAATGAGAGTATATAAATTATTGTAAAAAACAGAAAAAAAGAAATACTCTGTGATAAATTCAAGCAAAGTCTCATTCAAAAAACAAATACAATATCGTTAACTGCAACAGATCCTTCAAGGGTAGCAAACGAGAGAGAGAGAGAGAGAGAGAGAGAGAGAGAGAGAGAGAGAGAGAGAGAGAGAGAGAGAGAGAGAGAGAGAGAGAGTCCCCTGACGTGAGAGCCAGAATCCATGCAAACCAGCTGTCACCGGAACGATACAAACTCCCAAATCCAGGCCACTAAAATTGCCTTACATAACTCTCCTCCAAACGCCAGAGTTCAGGTTGTGTGTGTGTGTGTGTGTGTGTGTGTGTGTGTGTGTGTGTGTGTGTGTGTGTGTGTGTGTGTGTGTGTGTGTGTGTGATGGCAAAACTTCGCAAAACGTATTTCGTATTTACAGAAACAAGCGTAAAATATAGCATAGAAGAGAGAGAGAGAGAGAGAGAGAGAGAGAGAGAGAGAGAGAGAGAGAGAGAGAGAGAGAGAGAGAGAGAGAGAGAGAGAGACAGAGAGAGACAGAGAGAGTCCTTTACCAAGACTGAACACGAAAAAGCAAACCCCTTCAAAACTTCGAAACAGAAAACTCCGAAACAAATAACAAGCTTCCTCACTGCTTCGACTTCTCACCTCTTTCTTCTTCTTCCTCTCTCTCGTCGAGCTGTTCAGTTGGTTCTCCTTGTTATCTCTGTCCTCTTTGCTCTCCGCCCCGCTCTCCTCTTTCCTCTTCTTCCCGCCCTCCATGCCTGAAGAGTTCGAGGAGTTGGCGGCAGCGGGTCGGTTGTTGTTTCGGATCTGTTCGAGCGCTCCGTGAAGCCTTCGGATCCAGTCCTTCATGTCAGGGAGCGTGTCGGCTGAGAAGAGGTGCCGACCCTGCGAGTATGAGACGTAGATTAATAATAATAATAATAATAATAATAATACCAGTAATAATGATGATTAAGATGATGGTAATAATAATAACAATGATGATGATAATGATGATGATAAAAAAGTCTAACTGATGGATGAGTGTCGAGCAACCAAAAGGAATCTGACATCATACAGACTACCGCAGAATATAATCAGGTCTCCCATCTCCCATGTGACAGGTGGAGAGAGAGAGAGAGAGAGAGAGAGAGAGAGAGAGAGAGAGAGAGAGAGAGAGTCAGGTGTAATCAAACCACACAACACGCGAGAGAACCATACTGCCCTTTGATGTTGCTGTGTGTGTGTGTGTGTGTGTGTGTGTGTGTGTGTGTGTGTGTGTGTGTGTGTGTACATCTAAACCACCATTGTCCTCCAGATATTCCTTATAAAAATCAGACAATAACATTCAGTTGATCATAATTCTCTAGTTCCTTGACGTTTAATGATCGGAAAATGCCTCAGATTTACTTAACAATCATTATAAGAGAGAGAGAGAGAGAGAGAGAGAGAGAGAGAGAGAGAGAGAGAGAGAGAGAGAGAGAGAGAGAGACGCGGAGGTGTGTGGTGGAGATTTTGCGCTTGGGTGGGGTGGCTGGAAGGAGGGGAGGAGAAATGACTCTGTATAGTGTAGAAAGGGGAGGCTGAAGAGGGTAGAGGTGTAGGTAGTGGGGCTGCGGTGGGGTGGGGGGATAAGAAAGGAAAGAGTGGGGGTGGGGGGATGGAGGGAGGGTTTGAGTGGAAGTGGGGGAGATGGAGGTGAGGGGATGACTACAGTAGGTGGGTGAGAATGAGTGTGTGTATCTCTTGCTCCTTCAAGGTCGACACATACTCCCACGCACACGCCCACACGCACACATCCACACGAGCATATTCATATACACACGCACACATCCACACGAGCATATTCATATACACACGCATACATCCACACGTGCATAGTCACACACACACACACACACATACACACACACACACACACACACACACACACACACACACACACACACACACACACACACAGGCCCACAAAAACTTATACGTACACGGGCTGGTAAGTGTTAAAATCACGTACACAACAACGCAGAAACTCACACACGCACATAGATGTATAAAAACCACGTACACGGAAACATAAGATCGCGTGCCGTACCGGTGCACACACAAAGCGCAAAAAGACAGGCAGCCACAAAGGCCATGTTCTTATAACCAGGAAACAACTAACTGTACACACACACACACACACACACACACACACACACACACACACACACACACACACACACACACACACACACACACACACACACACACACACACACACACACACACACACACACACACACACACACACACGAACACACACACGAACACACACACACACACACACACACACACACACACACACACACACACACACACACACACACACACACACACACATATTTGCATACGAATATATACATGAATATACATAATCGTATCTGGAAACATTCTCTCTCTCTCTCTCTCTCTCTCTCTCTCTCTCTCTCTCTCTCTCTCTCAGCATCCACTAATGAATTCATTAAATCTAGGGCTTGATTTCATCTCTTTCTCTCTCTCCCTCTCTCTCTCTCTCTCTCTCTCTCTCTCTCTCTCTCTCTCTCTCAGTATCCCACTAATGAATTCATTAAATCTAGGGCTTGATTTCAGCTCTCTCTCTCTCTCTCTCTCTCGTACTCTTCCCATCTGCCTCTCCCCCATCAATTTAATCGCCCTATTCATCTCCTTTAATCACTGAACCTTCTCCCTTCTCCCCTTCATAATTCTTCCACCTTTTCCTCCTCCTTCCCCTTCATCCTCCCTCCCTGACTTCTTTTTTCCTTCTTCCCTCCCTCCTTTCCTTCCTTCCTTCCTTCTTCTTTTATCCTTTCATTTTTCCGTTCTTGTTTTCTTCCTTCTTGCCTTCCCCATTCCATCCCTTACTCCTTCCTTTTCTCCCATTCTTCTTTCCTTCCTTCCGAACTCTCTTTTTATTCCTTCTCTTTTTTTTCTGTTTCTCTTCACCGCCTTTCTTCCTCATTCCGGACCTCTCTTCCCTTCTTCTCTCTATTCCTCCCTTCTTCCCTTCTTTCATTCCTGTTTCCTTCCCTTCCCCCCTTCTTCCCTTCCCCCTGCTCCCTCTTCATACCTCTTCCATTTTTTCCATTCGTTTCCATTCCACCTTATGAACGTTTGATGTACTATATTTCCTCTCTCTCTCTCTCTCTCTCTCTCTCTCTCTCTCTCTCTCTCTCTCTCTCTCTCTCTCTCTCCCCAATGCGATTACCCTTCAAGCCTTCCAATTGGACAGCCTCAAAGACCTTTTCCTGCCGCTTCGTGTCGCTCCAGAGGGGAAAATTAAGGGGATGTCTGGGGTGATAGGGATTCGGAGCGTATCTGGGGGAATATTTTTAGGGATTTTTTGGGGTATCGGGTCGGAGTTTTGTGGGATAGGCTTTGGGGATGGTTGTAGGGGTTTTGTAGTAAGAGGCTTTTGAGGCGTGCAGAGGATTACTGTATATCATCAACATCATCATCATCATTCTTCATTCACTACTTATCATCATCATCACCATCATCATCAACAACACTCATCATCATCAGTCATCAGTCATATTTATCATCATCCATCACCATCATCAACATTCATCAGTCATCAATTATCATCATCATCATCATCATCATCTCTTATTTTCCAATCAGTCAACCCCTTCGCTGGCAAACATGAGACATATTTCGACCTTGACTTTTTAATGTTTTCAAAATCAAATCCCATCGTCTTTCCTCCCACCAAAGTTTGAGCTAAAATCTGATCGAAATTATTTAAGATAACCTGTGTCACCTCGACCTTTGACCTTACCGTGTTACCCTTACCGTCGAATAGTTCCGTGAATCGAATTACTTCATCCTTGTTGTAGCCTGAACCGTTTCACCAAGTGTGGTCAAAATCGGATAAAAACTTTAATTTCATCCTATCATGTGACCTTGACATTTGACCTGGTATTCCCCAAAATAAGAGGTCAGTCACTTTTGCTGATCCTCAACCCTTCCACCAAATGAGCTATCTTACCCACCACATTACCTACGCGCGAGTGTAACCATAACAATACTCACGGGGTCGAAGAAGCTACGGTCCTGGGACGTGATGATGAAGACATTGGTAGCCTTCTTGCAGTCCTTGGGGGCAGCCTCGTTCACCTGGTCAAAATACTCCAGGTTGATGACGCCATTGCTCTTCTCCCCCTGGCGGCTGTCCTCCCTCTCGTAGTAGTAAAGCCGCCCCTTGGACAGAACGCAGTACCTCCGCTTCCACTGGGGGATGTAGGGGAAGGAACGGCCGCTCAGCTTGTTGAGGTAGCCCGCCTTGTCTGCATCCTGGTGCTGGTTGGCTGCTGGGATGTCCTGTGGGGAAGAGGAGTTGGTATGTATTTTTTTTTTATTTCGTTGAGAGAGAGAGAGAGAGAGAGAGAGAGAGAGAGAGAGAGAGAGAGAGAGAGAGAGAGAGAGAGAGTATATCGGTTTCAGAATACACTAAGAACGTTTCATTATACAGGAAATGCATTAAAAATGTGAATGAGTAACGTTGTATACACTCAAACGTTACAGTGCTTCCCTAGATACGCTGTTTTCACAAAAGCTGGGGAGAGGGGGGGGGGTGTGGTGGGGGAAGAAAGGGAAAGGGAGAGACAGAGGGGGGAAGGGGAGGGGAAAGAAGAATATTAGAGGGGAAAGGAAAGGGAGAAGGGAGATGGGCAGGAAAGAGGGAGGAAAAGGGATGGGGAAAGGGGGTTGCTGGATGTTGGAATCAGGGGCCGTACTTATAAAACCTGCATCATAGTTACGTGAAAGTCAGAAATGTGAGAAAAGCAGGTCATCATAACAAAGTCGAGACTTTGTTAGGTCGAAATCAAAAGCATCTGAGATAGCATCTGCCATATGTTGCACTTGCAAGTTCTGAAAATTGAAGAAAAATACAAAAAACAGCAGAGAAAAGACGTAACAAAAAATCTAAAATAAATATGATATTTTTCTCAAATGTTTTCAGCGAAAAGTCAGCTGATTAATGTCAAGTTTTAGGAATTATTTATTTACCACTTTGTTTCACTGCGGACGAGGACATGTTGCCTCACCGCACTATCCCGTAAACAAACACCACCAGCGCCACCAACAGCATGGAAGATTCCAACAGCACGATAGAGAGATGCACAAGTGGTCGTCACCACTACAGAATTGCATTTTTCCTGTCGCAAGGTAACGCAACATTAAAATAACTTTCATTTCTGGCGTGAGAGCCTTGTTCTTGCCGTTGGTCTTGTTTGGGTCCTCCACACCAAATCTGTCACGAAAATTATGCCTGCACGGTCCAAGCGGTATCTCTTTACCAGTTCTGCATCACTTAACTCTTTAAGCACGGCTTGCCTGTCACGAGAACGTCTTGGTTGACGGTGGCGAATTTATTGTTGTGGTGCGGCGGCCATGTTTATCGTTATGATCGAGTTATATGCCGCGTTCTAAGCGCTATACCAACTCGGGAGGTGTCTTTAGCTATGACTCAGGTTAGGTCGAACATAAGGAGTTATGACTCGCTCCTGTGAATTTAGGACAGACTTTCGCCTTATGATGCTGTTAGATGGGTGGGAATGAGAAAGAGCAGTAAAAAAATTGCATTATGTTTGTGTGTGTGTGTGTGTGCGCACCACGAAGCGTAACTTTAATCGTGAAGAAAAAAATTATTCATAAAATGATAAATTAGCCTACTCTGCATACTACGTAAAATGCTGTCATACCACTGTGACATGGCTACATAAAACACTTGTAAATATAAAGCAGTATAAGTAAATTAGGGTTTCTGGAGATTATGAGACTGAATAAAAATCTTTATATTAGACAACAACTGAGTGCATTTTCTTTGTTGTGTAAAAAGCACAACAAGGGGCGTGCTCTAAACGGCTTTGGAGATTTCTTAACAACTGTAGTTGTTGAGTGATCCCGGTCTGTCTGGACGAGCAGAACCATAAACCGCAGCCAAGCAACCTCCCTGCAAAGCCATCCCGTGCAATAAACCATTGGTCCCTTGCGGTAGACAGTCCTAGTGCATGTCGAGGCGCGGGAACGGGTATGGAGGGAAAGGGTATGGAGGGAAGGAGTATGGAGGGTAGAAGCATGGAGGGAAGGGGTATGGTGGGTAGGGGTATGGAGGTTTGGTTCCCGGACTGACGTCACATTTGCGTCTGTCCATCCAGTTAAGAGAGGAACCATAGTAGGCTCCACGTCATCCCGATATTTGACTAAATGGTTACCACCCAGCATTGCAAATGGCTTCCAAGGTTACTGGAAACCATCGGGCTATTCACTTAGTTTAGAGACACCTGAAGTGAAAAGGAGAGTAGCAAATAGTGACAGTAAGGGTAGAAGAAATAGGAAGAAAGGACAGCAGACACAGAAAAATAATGATAAAGGTGAAGGAAAGAGAAGGCAGCACTACATCGTGAGTGGATGATGGTCGCCACCACCTACATATACAAAATGGAGAAAAGAGAGGAGTGAAAGTTATTAATGGGTGGATGAGAAGAATACAATGGAGTAAAAGAGAACGGAGTGTAACAGAGTGGAAGTACAATGACGAGGAATGACAGAGTGAAGGAATTCAGAGAGTGGATAAGAAGAGTGGACTGGATATATCAATGATGGTGGATTGGTTTGCAGTGAAGTGGAGGTATGTACGGAGTGGATAATTAGGGTAGAGCGTGAAGTAAAGTGTAGTGAGTCAGGGTGAAGTGGAGGCTAGAGGAATGTGGCTCACTGGAGAGAGAGAGAGAGAGAGAGAGAGAGAGAGAGAGAGAGAGAGAGAGAGAGAGAGAGAGAGACTTATTGTTGTGCGCTTATATTTGTATGCAAGTACATACGTATAAAAATGTATATATAATGTATTTATTTCCTTGGAATATATATACTGTATATATACGGTAGCTATACATGGTTTATAAAGGCTGAAT
>NC_137046.1:57468693-57473693 GCF_032717465.1 Coenobita brevimanus | reverse complement strand
TGTAAAGACTTTGTAACTAAGAGTGCCGGGAGAACGCTAACTTGTGAAGTGTCGAATCTGCACTGTCAATAATACTGTCCGCCAAATTTCAGGTGTGTGGAGTGCGGGCTGAAGCATCCCTCACTCCATGCAGCTCTGTCTGGTGTCTGTATGCAGTAAGTGTCTGTGTGTGTGTGACTGAGCGCATTTAGCTGCGCTACTGAGGATTTTTCCGTTTTACTGGGGATTTTTCTGCGTTAGTTTTTCGTTCCTGGAAAGGGTGAGGATCTGACGAGAACCTGGCGAAGTTGGAACAGCATTAAGGTAAGACGAGAGGTTGTTTGTTGTTGCTCGCGTTTTCTGCCTGCTGGTTGACTATGCATGGGTTAATCTGCGTTACGGAGGATTAGTCTGAGTTATTGGAGGGCTAGGAGTGACCTTGCTTCAGCGAGAAGCAGAAGAGGACTTGGAGAATGTGGAGCAACATCGTTAACGTGCGAGTCAGTGTGTACTTCCAGCGTTCTTGTCTGCCGGCTGACTGTGTGGGGGTTTATGTGTGTTAGACAGTAAGTGAGAGACCTTGCGTTACCTTATATTAGTGAGAAACTTAGAAGAGGACCTGAAGAAACAAGGACAGCATTGGTGGCCTGCAGTTATGTAGCGGTCTAGATCTATTAGTATTTTGTATGCCTATTTATAATTATCTGTAAGATGGGGACGCCCACCATCCACTCACTCGATGTAATGCAACATGCAGCTAGTTTAACGAGTGACAAGCCAAATCCTTTCGTGTAATCCAAAAACCATGTACAACACTGGATAGTAACCATATAACCAAATGGGCCCCTGGTGATTTAGTGAGGTCAGGCGCTCCATCTGATTTTCAACATGAGTTTACATTCGAGGTGGAACCGTTGTGGTTTATTACCACAAAAATGCCATTCAGGGATCAGCGAGGTTAGTTACTCTTGCCTTAAATGTTGGAACTGGGTAATCTGGCCCCGGCCTCAGCGTTCTTGATGGCTAAGCTATATATATATATATATATATATATATATATATATATATATATATATATATATATATAAAACCATGCCAAGACAATCAGCAAATTAATTGGTCTGTATCTTAACTCTGATGTAACTTCGCCTAAAGTTTCTTATCCAAGCAGATTTGTGTTTACGAAAGATAAATACAGTGGATACAAAAAGTGAAACTGACAAGTGACAGGCATCCAACCCCGTCATACATCTAGAAATTTCTCTCTCTCTCTCTCTCTCTCTCTCTCTCTCTCTCTCTCTCATTTGCACGGTTGGAAATTCGCCTTATTTACAGCTCGCATTACGGTGCTTATATACAGCTTTTGTAATGGTGCTTGCTGAGATACGGCGTGCTACGACTTATTTACGGTTTGTGTTAAGGTGTTATGACGGTCATTTCAGGGCTTTATTTTTCCGGGTTACCTTACGGTGTTCACGTACAGCTTGTATGAAGGTGTTTACATGTTTACTCTGTTTCAAACATTGTGGTGAGGTTAGTTTAGGTTAGGATGGCGGTGAGGTTAGTTAAGGTAGGTGAAGGGGTTAGAAACGTGATGCTAGGTTAGGTCTGGGAGGTGGTGAAGTAAGAGACAGCGAGGATAAATTGATGATGATGTTAGGTTAGGGAGGTGCTGAGATTAGGGAGGTTGGGAGGTTAAATGAGGATAGTATAGTGTGAGGTTAGGCAGGTGTGAGGCTAGGAAGGTGAAGAAATTAGGGACGTTATAAGGTTAAGAAAATGGTGAGATTAGGGATTGTGAGGTTAGAGGCGGTTAGGTTAGGTCAAGGTTATTACGAGGATGGGGAGGGGGTGATAGATAATGTGGTAGTGTTGGTTAGCAAAAAGTATAACGTACCTATTACTCTTAAACCAACTAGTATTTTTTCTCTAATAGCACACTGCAAGGTGCTATTTACGACCCTTGCTGCTGAGCTTAATTAGGCGTTGTGTTCCGGCGGTGAAATAGGAGAGTGTTTAGAGTCTGTGTGTGCAAGGTGAGGTGTTGCGTGTGAAGGGTTAATGTGTGTGTGTGTGTGTGTGTGTGTGTGTGTGTGTGTGTGTGTGTGTGTGAGGTGTTGGGTGTGAAGGGTTAATGTGCTGCTTGGCCTCTGTGTTAGTGTTATGGGGAGGGGGAGGGGGATGAGGAGGGGGGTGTTAATGGTGGTGTAGGCGTCTGGTTAACTCCGGCTCACGCTATGGCTGTCCGGTTTGTGTCATGGATGGGGTGACATATTGCTTTGGTCTGTGTGGGCGTGTGTCTTTATGTGTTTGTATAGCGTATGTGTTTGGTCTGCTTTTATGTGTGTTTGTACCAGCTGTCTCGTTGTTTGGGGGAAAGAAAAAGAAAATGATGATGATGATGATAATGATAATAATAATAAAAATAATAATAATGAAAACAGTATCAGTGTAAAGCAGTATGGTGCTATAGGGTTTTATTTTATTAGTTATCTATTTATTTATTTATTTTTTTATTTATTTTACCTGACAAAACCACAAACTCTTTTCAGCATAGTTGATAACCAAGTGACGTCAGACAGGAGGATAGATTTGACTAGTAACCAAGGAGACTCATTCCTACCTCAGCAAAGGCTCATTACATTTCATACAATCATGACTTAGTAATAAAATTGTTGTTGTTGCACGGTTCCGTCAGATGAAAAAAATTACGATAAGTTATAATAATGTTCCTAAAGCCCTGGCAACGAAAGGGTTAATCGATTTTTTTTTTTTACATGGGAAAAAAGTGTGATGGAAGAAAAAGTTGGAGTTCAGTTTAAAGATTCTCTCTCTCTCTCTGTCTCTCTCTCTCTCTCTCTCTCTCTCTCTCTCTCTCTCTCTCTCTCTCTCTCTTATCAGTAGTGTGGGAGATAACACAGATGTGGCGACAGAAACTTCCCTAATTAGTCTCTCATTTGAGGAAATTACTTTAAACCCGAAGAAAATGGAGAGAGAGAGAGGGAGAGAGAGAGAGAGAGAGAGAGAGATACCAAGAGGATAGAGAAGGAATGGAAAGAGGGAAGAAAAGAAAGAGTGAAAATTTGGAAGGCGAAGAGTGATCCAGAAGTAGAAGAGAGTAGAACGAGAAAAGAAAGGAGTGGAAGAAAGAGGAGAAAAGAAGTGAAACAAAATGAGAATAAGGATAACGAATAAAGGAAGGAGTCATAGTAATGCAGAAAGAGAAAAACAAAGGATGGAGAAAGAATGGATGAGGCAAAAGAAGAAGCTAATGTAGGTTGGAGATGGAAAAGGAAGAAGGAAAAAGAAGATAAGGAAATGGGTGAGAAAGGAGAAGAAAGAGAAGAGGGCAAGAAGGAAAGGAAACTAAGAGAGGAAAAAATCGAATGAAAAGCAAGAGAAAGTATGAAAGAGGGAAAAGAGGAAGAAAAAACAGAGGGAAAAAGAAAACAGAAAAAGAGAAGAGAGAAAGGAAATAGTATAAAACCGAAGAAAAATGAGGAATGAATTGAGAAAGAAAGAAAGGCAAGAAAGCTTAAACAAGTAAGCATGTAACAAAAAATGAAAGGGTGAAGGGAAAGGGAGAAAGGCAAGGAAGGATGAAAGGAAGGAACACAGGAAAGAGAGAAAGGAAAGGAAGAAAGGAAGGAAGATCAGGAAGAGGTAATACCGGGTTGCTTAAAGAAAGTTGCAGGTTAAAACTCCAGAGACGATAAGTTACTGAGAGAGAGAGAGAGAGAGAGAGAGAGAGAGAGAGAGAGAGAGAGAGAGAGAGAGAGAGGGGAAAGGGGAAGGGAAGTGAGCTAAGCAGATCCTGCCACACTAATAACACCTTTCAGTGCCTGTAATTAAGGTCGATAATTGCCTGCCCACCTTGTCGCTATTCATGCTGATGACTCCTGTTAGAGAGAGAGAGAGAGAGAGAGAGAGAGAGAGAGAGAGAGAGAGAGGAATATATATAAAGGACGAAGGTGAGTTTGGACAGTGTAGGCTTAAACAGGTAAATCCTTAATGGGGAAATTGAAGTGGGCGAGGATGGTTATAGGGGAGAGTTGGGGTGGTGTGGGGAGAAAGTGAAATGAGTTGGGGTGGAAAGGGGGGGAGCTGGGGAAGAACTGGTTGGTGTGGGGGTGTTGTGAGATGGGGAGAAGTGAGGGGTGGAAAGAAATGGGGGGGGGGGAAATGAGGTGATGAGGGATGACATTTGAGAGAACGGTGGTGGGGAGGATGGGGGGGAATGTGGAGTGGTCAAGCGGGATGGTGAGAGTGGTGGAAATGGTGGGGATGGGGAGAAGTGGGGTTGTGGTGGGGAAGAAGTAAGGTGGTAGAGAGGGTGATGGGAAGGGAAATGGGGGTGGTGGGGAGGTCAGTGGGGTGGCTAGGGGAGGTGGGGAGTAGGTGGGGATGGTTAAGGGAAGGAATTTAATCCCATTAGCTCAAGGCCGCCATTTATTTTTTTATTTATACGATAC
Organism: Coenobita brevimanus; assembly: GCF_032717465.1. NCBI lineage: Eukaryota > Metazoa > Arthropoda > Malacostraca > Decapoda > Coenobitidae > Coenobita > Coenobita brevimanus. The sequence continues at coordinate 57,469,242 of NC_137046.1, read as the reverse complement.
CTGATACTACCTGGCGATATATTAGAACCCCCTGTGTGTGTGTGTGTGTGTGTGTGTGTGTGTATGTGTGTGTGTGTGGTGTGTTTGTGTGTGGCATCCTGTTTGTTTTAAGCAGCGCCGGATGCTTGTGATAGAAGTGGGCTACCAGTGTTTTATATCATGGCTTTATTTAGTGAACGAGTACCCACAATAACTCTCTCTCTCTCTCTCTCTCTCTCTCTCACACACACACACACACACACACACACACACACACACACACACACACACACACACACACACACACACACACACACACACACACACACACACAGTTATATCCCCCAATAATAATTCCCGTTACTATTCTACAAGAGCCTCAAGTTTCTCATAATATAAATAAAAAACACACACACACACACACACACACACACACACACACACACACACACACACACACACACACACACACACACACACACACACGGCATCGTAGCGAAAAAGTTATAGGATATGCAACGACCATACAGACTAATGGAGGTAGTTGCCCTAATTAGACGAGGTAATTGC
>NC_137046.1:57448693-57463693 GCF_032717465.1 Coenobita brevimanus | reverse complement strand
TTGCTCGACCGCCTCTCCACCGTCTCTCCGTCCACCATCTCTCCTTCCTCCTCCTCTTCTTGCCCCTTCTCCTTTGTGGAAGAGGAGGAGGAAGGTGAGGAGAGAGAGTTTCCATTCTGAAGCGGCTCCTCCGGCTCTTTGAAGACGACTGATTTGCCTTTTCTATTGGCTTGTCTGTTTAAGTTGTCCTCCAGGCCGGGTTTCATGCTAAATGGGTCCACTCCCTCTTCTTCGTCGTCGTCGTCTTTGTCCTCGCTGTGACCCGGCCTGGACTCTCTGTGGGACGCTCCAGCTGTGTCCACTGTATCCTCAGCTTTCGTGTCGTTGGCCATTTGATCACCAGACTCCTTTTCTTCACTAATTACATCTTTTTCGCGGTTCATATCGTCAGGGTCCCCGTTATCACACTTAGGATCACCCGAAGGAGCACCGTTGTCTAGCATAGAGTCGCCCACAGTCCCATTCCCGAGTTTAAGCTCTCCATTTTCCCCATTATTTATCTCTGGATCACCACTAGAACCTCCATTATCCGGTTCAGACTCACCGAGATTTCCATTATTTAGTCCATGATCCTCCAAACACCCATTTTTCAACACCACGTCACCTTCCTGGACTTTCGTAACATCATTAGAAATTTCTTGATTTGAGGGCTTTGGCGCGTCCTCCGGGTCCCTATGCACCTGGGAGTCCAACTGAGAGTCCAGCTGGGGGTCTGCCCGGTCTGGGGAGTCCACACTGTGCCTTTGGAGTCCCTCAAGACCCCCAGACTCTCCCTGAAGCTCCTCACCCTCTGACATAGTGACTTTTTTTTGTTTTACTTCCTCGACTCAAACCAACCGAATCAGGTGTTGTTTCATCAGAGTTTGAAGTTGGTTACTGCGGTTTTTCTCGAAAGTTTGGTGTTACATTTGAATTTAGAGTTAGATTATGAAGTTATTTATTTCTAGATTTAATACTGGCTTCTAAATCTAGTGAGCTTTTTCATCTTAGTCTTGAGTTATTGGTAATTTTTTCACTTATGTATATTCTATCAGATCTGTATGATTGGGATTATTTGTTTTTTTTTTTAGGAAGTTGGTTCTTTCGTTTTCAGTTTGGTTTCTAAATTGTTTTTTATATAATCTGTTTCAGCTTAGTTTCTGAGTCTAATTGTTATTTAAGTTTAGGTTTCAGTTTGGTTTCTAAATTTATAATTGAATTTTCTTTTGGGTTTTATGTCACTGGATTTAAGCTTCATCTAACTAAAACTGTAATTCGCTATAATTTCAATCTTTTTACATCATGTTTCAGAAAGCTTAGTTCATTTGTCCATAATCGTTTCAGTTCTGGCGTTCGTTCAAGTCTGTAATAGGTTCATGCATATACCTGCTCAAACACATAAAAAAAATGGCTATCGTTCTTCTTTAGTTTTCGCTCACATATTCCACCTGTGTGTCTTTTTGTGTAGTTTCATTTATACACCTGTTGAAATAAATAACATTGGTATTCTCTCATTTTTCCTTCCTTCCTTCACTAACCAGGGAGAGATAGTGTTAATATTGCCTTTCATTTATTTACTTTCGTTCTTTCCCATTTTGTTCCATACCGTAGGCTTCATCTCTTCTTCCACTAGCCAACGGCGTATTGATATTTTTTTGTTTCGTTCCTTGCTTATTAAAGTAAGAAATTGCGGTTATTTTTTCTCATTCTTTCATTTTCTTTTTGCCAGATACGGTTTCCTTTGCTTTTTTTGTTTCTGGCTACAAGTTGGAGGGAGGGCAGCTTAATGGCAGAGGGCTATGACATGGAGGGAGTTTGTAGCCTCCCCTTCCTGTGCTTAAGGCGCGTGTCTATAGATGCTACGTAACATTTTCTCACACATGAGGCCCCTCGCACTTACAATATCAAAAGATTATCACCTTTGAGAGGCCCCGCCACCGCAGGAAAAATGTTGTAGAAAAAGAGAAAGAAAAAAGAAAAGGAAAAAGAAAAAGCCGTAGTGACAGGTTATTATTTCATCCGTTCCTCCTCCTCCACTTCCTCCTCCCCCTCCTCCTCTTCCTCTCCCGTCCCCTTTCCTCTCCCCCTCCTCCTATCCCTCCCCACTCCTCATCCTTCCTCTCCCCTCCCCTCCCCTCCCCGTGATCCCTGTATAACTGTTACCCTGAGAGATATTTACAAAGGATCACAGCTCATTCTTCCACTAAACATGTAAGTCAGTTATTTTCCGAGATAATTTTGTTTGCTCAAGTAGTAAAGTTGATAGCGGTAGAGTGTTTGATATCTCAGTCAGTGACGGAGATACTTAGCCCAAACACTCATACACAGTCCACTTCAAGAAAGTTTATGAAATCATATCAGGTTTTGTTTGCTCGAGAATATGAGTTCGATTTAAATGTCAAAATTATATTAATATGCCTGGTTTTTTATACATTAAATGTAGTTCCCCTTCCTCCTCTCACTTCCTGTACGGCTTCATATATACCTGTATATATATATATATATATATATATATATATATATATATATATATATATATATATATATATATATATCTGTGTGTAAAGAAGAAACTTTTGTACACTAAATTGGTTTCCAATAACTGAAAGTATTATTTCACTGTTCTGGATCACTGCCACCCCACGAATTTGTGGGAGAGTCAGGATGATGGTGATGGTGATGGTGATGATGGAGATGGTTTTGATGGAGGTGGTGATTATGGTGTTGGTGATTATGGTGATGGTGAATTGGTGATGCTGATGACCATGATACTTATACGCAGTTTCTTAACTTTACTTATTTTCACCATCCTTCTTCCTCCTATTCGTTCCATTTTCCTATGTGTAATTTACTCTTCTGTTATCCGTTTTATTGTGAACTCGGCAGTGACGGAAACACGCCGACAACAGAGGGGGAACTAAAGCAGTCAATATTTAGCCCAGCCGTGAGGTTCGCTGAAATTACCGGTTGTGAGACGGGAGGGGAGGGGGTGTTTGGGAGAGGGGAGGAGGAGGGGGGGGAAAGGTCAAAGGAAGAGGAGGAGGAGGAAGAGGAGGCGGAGGAGGAAAGGGAGAGTGAGAGGGAAACGGACAGAGGTAAGGAGGGAGAGGGAGGGAGGGAGGGGACGGAAGACTGAGAATGGAAAAAGAAAAAAAAAAAAAAGAGTCAGAGGGAGGGAGGGAGAGGCAGGAAAAGGGAGAGCTTGGAAGATAACCATGGAGAGAGAGAGAGAGAGAGAGAGAGAGAGAGAGAGAGAGAGAGAGAGAGAGAGAGAGAGAGAGAGAGAGAGAGGCGGTGGAAATAAAAAAAAATCTTACTGTAACAAAGCAGAAAGAATTTTGAGAAGGCAGAAAAAACGTATTAATTCAAGTAAGAAAAATAATAATATGACAAGGATAGCCACGTTGTCCATCAAATACTCAGACCCTTTTCAATATTCACGGTGTCAGTGAACTAAACAAGATTATCTGTTCGTTTTCCGGAATTAAATGCAAAAGGCTTTATCGGATAGAGAGGATGGATGATGACGCACGTAGCATGTCAGAGAGAGAGAGAGAGAGAGAGAGAGAGAGAGAGAGAGAGAGAGAGAGAGAGAGAGAATCATTGGTGAGCTGGTTAATAGAGATAAGTTACCATTATTCCACATTGGCTCCCATCGTTAACATCTTCATTACGATGACACTATAATTTTAGTTATCAAACAGATATGGCAGAACACTTCACCAACCTCTCCCTCCCTCTCTCTCTCTCTCTCTCTTTCACACACACACACGAACTCAGTCAGTGTGATCTATGTACAGGGCTCAGGTGCACTGAGTTAGAGCCAGGGACCACCTTGTTAATTGGCTCATGCAGGTGAGTTGGTCAGGCACTTTGATGTTGGCCAGTCAGTCAGTCAGTCAGTCAGTCAGTCAGTCAGTCAGTCAATCGGTCAGTCATTCAGTCAGTCAGTCAGGAATACCCTCAGTCATTCAAAAATCCCATGTCAATCACTCAGAGATTCTCTCAGCCAGTCACTCAAATTCTTTCAGTTAATATCCCTGAAGTTTTGTTAGTCGCTCAGTCAAAAATTCCCACTCATTGAGAAATTTCTCTTAGCTAGTCATTTGGAAATTCACTGTCACTCACTCACATATTCTCTGTCAGTCAGCGAGTAAGGAATTCCGTCAGTCAGTCATCTAGTTAGGCCTACAAAATACGCCAGTATGTCTAAAAGAATGCGTCTCAGTCAGTCAGAGTTTCCATGTCAGGCAGTAATTTAGAAAGCAGGTCAGTTAGTCTTACAGTCAATATGTTAGTGGCTTGGTCAGTCAGTAAGGCAGTCAGAATATAGGTCAGTCACTTAGGCAAACAAAAATTGGCCAGTCAGTCGATTAGTTAGAAATCTGGTTACTCAGTCGGTCAATCAGTCAACAAGATGAGGACGTCAGTGATTCACCAGATTGGACTGAAATGTCTTTATCTGAGTGGATGGAGGGAGGGGACTGGGTTTGCTTATCAGGCTTAAAGGGCAAGCTGGATCCACATGTTTTTGTTTACATTATGTTTAAAGAGCTAGCTTGCTTCATGTGTTACTGTTTACATCAGATTTAAAGGGCAGGCCTGATATGAATCCAAGTCTTATTGGTCTTAATGTCTGCATCAAGTTTAAAGGCAAGTTGGATCCACGTGTTATCTATATCAAGTTTAAAGGGCAGGCTGCATCCACGTGTTATTGTTTACATCAGTTAAGAGTCATGTTTGATCCACATATATTTGTTTACGTCAGGTTTAAAAGGTAAGCTGGCCTCGTGCATCTATTTATACGAGAGGCATAATTACGTATTAGGCACCGTTTACACACACACACACACACACACACACACACACACACACACACACACACACACACACACACACACACACACACACACACACACACACACACACACACACACGCTGACGTCAAAGTAATCCACATGCCACCTTCCTCTCTCTCTCTCCCCTCTTCACTCCCCTTCCCCTTACTTCCTACCCTCTCTCCTCCTCCTGTCCCATTTTCACTTCTCCCTTTCCTGCCCCCCTCCCTTCTCTTCATTCAAATCCCTCTCATCCCCTCCCTTTCTTTTCCTTTCCACCTCTTCTTCCCTCTATCTTCCCTTCCCCTCCCCCTCCCCTCATCACGTACACCTACACTCTTACCCTCACCCCTATCCCCTTTCCCCTCCCCTCTCCCCCTCTCTCCTCCCCACTCTGAGTCATCGCCTGTCCTAACTCTCCCACTTACCACATTCCACCACCTTCACTCCCCATTTACTCTCTCTCTCTCTCTTTAATTTTCTATCTTAATTACCTATCCGTCTATGTCTGCATCTGCCTATATTCATCTTGTAGCTGTTCATATCTATTTGTGTGTATCTATATGTCCGTCTGTCTTTCTATCTTTTTCTGTCTATCTGTCAGTCTGTATATATCTATCTGTCCATCAGTCCATCAGGGTTTGATACCAGGAGAGAGAATGAATAATTGCACTTACATCCGAGCACCCTTTTTAATTCACCACTCTCTCTCTCTCTCTCTCTCTCTCTCTCTCTCTCTCTCTCTCTTTCTCTTTCTCTTTCTCTCTCTCTCTCTCTCTCTCTCTCATTTTTTATTTAATGATTCAGTGTACGTCAGCTGACATTTGTTTGTTCGTTTATTTTTGCACTCCTATTTTCATTTTGTCATTTTCATTCTCTCTCTCTCTCTCTTTCTCCTTTTTCTTCAACCACACATTTTAATTACACTTTCCTCTAATTCCTTCTCCCTGTCACTTCAGATCACCCTAATTCAATTACTCTCTCCCTGATGACTCTCCGTAATTACTTTATGGCCCTAATTTACCTGTGTCAGTGTCTGTCTCTTAATTGCCCTACTAATTACATGTTATCTGGGTTATTGGTTTTAATTTGGGTATTTAATATGGGTGGTTTTGTATCTAGTAAACGGGAATTTTCTGTTTGTTTCCGCAGCACCTCTTCCTTAGCGATTTATTTTGCAAAACTCAACATTCTCTTATATGTATCATGTTATTATCCACATAGTTCCATTAATAACATAGCCTATGAGAGGAACTGAGCCGCACCGTGTACACTAAATCGCTAAGGAAGAGGTGTTACGAAATCTTAAAGCCACACAGAATATGACCAAAAAATCACAATATGATAAAGTGTTATTGCATGTCAAAGAATATACCTGAAGATTGAATTATATATCTTCGGTAGAAATTTGTTATACCGCTACGCGTGTTGGGTATTTTGTTTATAAGATTTTGAACTATATACATGTAACAGTGTAATTGGGGACCTGTTTGTAACGTAGATTGTTCAGCGTCGCTTATTGGGAAACATTGGGACTTAAAAGCTTATTGTTTATGTTCATGACCTTCGTGCTGTTTATAGATTTTAAGTGTAGACCTTTTTTCTCCTGTTTATTATTATTATTATTATTATTAAAGGTTTTATTTAGTACTGTTATTCTCTCTTCCTCTTTTTGTTCTCTTTCCCTGTCCCTCATCAGTTCCCCTTCAGTCGTCGCTAATGTAAACACAGCCCAATTAACGTATAATTTCTCTCTCTCTCTCTCTCTCTCTCTCTCTCTCTCTCTGGTGTAATCTCCCCCATTAACTTCTCCCCATCCTGCCCACCCTCGCTCACAAAGGACTCATTCCCACCCATTGTGAGGCTTCCATGAACTGGGCTGACTCACAAACTCATCCTGTCTCTACAAAACGAACTAATCCTCACTCTGTTTACGTCACTCTAACCCACTTTGACGAAACTCTTTTTTTACTTGCTATCCTTTGTCTTATTATCTTTATTACCTCACGCTTACTTCTCCAAACTCTCTCTTACTTTCTTTACTAATCTCACTTTGCTCAGTCCACTCTTACTTACTCTACTTTGCTCATTCTGCCTAACACACTCTTACTCACTCTGCTTAACTCACTTCTACTCACATTACTAAAGAAAGCAAACAGCAACAGCCCTATTAGTCCTTTCTAGGCTGTTCGAGGATAGGTTACTAGCAACGTAACTATTCTATTAAAGACAAGGATAGATAAGCATGAAGGCTCTTGGGCCAGTAGTCTCGTCTGTTGAGGAAGCTCCCTAACATCTTTTCTTAAGCGACTTATTTTGTTTACTGCACCTTACTGTCCTCTTCTGTGTTACATAAATCCTTCCACTATCACCGTACTCTGCATAAATATCATACATAAGGATATTAACCAGTCACACAGTCTCTCTCTCTCTCTCTCTCTCTCTCTCTCTCCAATCAGTTCCCCCAACATGCCACTCATTTTATTTTTTCACCACCTCCACCATTCCTACCGAACCAATAATTTTCACAGTTTCCCTCAAATGATCGTTCAATGCCTTGGCCTCCACTGATCAGCGAAATTAGACAGAGAAAAAGAGAAAAAACGAAAAATGAAAAAAAAAATAGTCCCAGTATGCCCTTCTGTTCAAAGCAGTGATGATTTTTAATTCATTATTATTATTATTATTATTATTATTATTATTATTATTATTGCTTCTGTGTTTCTGGATTCAGTTGGCCATTTTTGTGTGTAAATTTCTGCCATTAGCCTACCCCTCTTCAACCCTCTCATGGTTGGGGTAACTCTTGATATTCGCCAGATGTTTCAGTCAGCTTGGCGTGAGTTATGGGCCTGAGAGAGAGAGAGAGAGAGAGAGAGAGAGAATGAATGAATGAATGAATGTAAAGAAGAATGACTAGGCTACTTATGCTTACACACGAGAGAGAGAGAGAGAGAGAGAGAGAGAGAGAGAGAGAGAGAGAGAATGAATGAATGAATTATAGAAGAAGGAGTAGTTACGCTTACAGAACACAAACAGAGAGAGAGAGAGAGAGAGAGAGAGAGAGAGAGAGAGAGAGAGAGAGAGACTGCCTTCTAATTTCCATATTCATACAACCCCAGGACACAAATAAATGCTGGCGATGTCTGGATGCCTGGTGACCTCCTTCAGACGATTTTATTCAGCTTAGGAACTGCGTCTTGGCGATTTATTTTTGCTGCTGCCAGACGATTTTATTCAGCTTAGGAACTGCGTCTTGGCGATTTATTTTTGCTACTGCCAGACGATTTTATTCAGCTTAGGAACTGCGTCATGGCGATTTATTTTTGCTGCTGCCAGACGATTTTATTCAGCTTAGGAACTGTGTCATGGCGATTTATTTTTGATGATGCCAGACGATAAAATTTTCAAAACACGTCATCGTTGTGAAGGGTCAGAGTCGTTCTTAGGGCTGTTTTCTAAGTGGTGGTGTGGTCTCCTTAACACTCTTTTCTCAGCGATTTATTCTGTACCTACATTTCACTATCCCTTTGTATTTCACTGATGCAAAGTAGGTCGATATAAAAACAAAAGAAAACCCATTGTTCAGGTGTAATATGCAAAACAAATCGCTTAGGGAGAGGTGCTACGAAGCCTCCTGTCCAGCTTAGAATGCCATCCGATGACTGGTGGGATTTCCCTGAGCTGAAAAATAAATCGTCTGGCTTAGCTTAGCGTGTGTCTGTTTTTTGTCTGACGCTGCAACTTGTGAGGGATGGCCCAGAAAGAAGGTTCTACAGACGCTTATTTCACACACACACACACACACACACACACACACACACACACACACACACACACACACACACACACACACACACACACACACACACCAAAATTCTCTCTCTCTCTCTCCCCCCAGGGCCAACCTATCATATGTACGGTAACTGCATGCCATATCAACTCTTATTATGTTCGGACGGAAGGCTTATATTTCTCTGTTAGTCTTCTTTTCCTTCCTCTTCCTCCTTTCCTCTTTCTCTCTCCATTTTTCTCCTCTCCCTACTCCTTTTTTTTTTTAATTACTTTTTTGGTCCTTTCCTCTTTTTCTTCTCTCCCTCTCATCCTTTACCCTTCCTCTTTTTTCTCTATATTTTTTAATCTTATTTTCCTCTTCCACTTCCTCTCTCTTTTCTTATTCCCCTCTTAAGTATTTCTCTAATCTCCTTTGTCTTTTCTCCCTTTTCTTTCTTTTCTTTCTTTCCTTCTCCTCTTTCCCCTCTTTTATACGTGTTTTCTCTCTTTCTCATATATCGTTATTTATTATTTCTCATCATCTCAGTTTCTCTCCATTTCCTTTCCCCTTCCTTTCCTTCCCTCTTCCTTTCCTTCCCTCTTCCTTTCTTTGTCTCTTCTTATCTTCCTTCCTGCTTTGTTATCCTTGTCAGTCACACGAGGAAAGACCCCTTAATTGTAAACTACCCTAACAGCACAGAAATAATATAAAAAAGTAGATTTGCTTGCTGTGTGCTTTCGTTTGTATTCGTTTGTACTCCTCCTGCCCTTATGTTCCCCCATCCCCTTTCCCTTCTCCCCCTCTCCTCCTCCTCTCCTTCCCCCCCTTCTCACTCCACCTCTCTCCCTTCTCCTTCTTACAAACCCTCTCTCCTTCCATGTACTTCCTCTTTTTTTCCCTCTCCTGTACCTCACCCTTCCCCCTCCCCATTACGTCCCCCCCCCCTCTTTATCCTTCTCCCCCTCACATTCCTCCACTTCCTTCCCAGTCCCATCCCTCCCCCTCCCCCTTCCCCTATCAAAGTGACGGCTGGGCCATGGCAAGAGTACCGCTGAATGAGTCACTTCCCGCCACACTGTCTGTCTGTCTATCTGTCCTTCTTCCTGTCTGCCTGTCTGCCTGTCTGTCCTTATTCCTGTCCAGCTGTCTGTTTACCTCCCCTTGTTTCTGCCTGCCTGTCTGTCTGCACTTCTTCCTGTCTGTCTGTCTGTCCGTCTCTTTTATGCAACTTCCTTTCTTCTGCGTCTGTTTGCTGTCGTTTGCTTTTCTTCCTTTCTGTCTGTTTATTTATTTTTTCCTGTCTCCTTGTCAGTCTCTCTCTAGGAATTCTTGTTTTGTCTCCCCCGGTCTGTCTGTCTGTCTGTCTAGTTCTTTCCCGTCTCTACCTCTGTCGCTTTCCTTGTCTGTCTGTCTGTCTGTGTTGATGTCGTTTTGCCTCTACCTGTCTGTTGTTCTTGTTTTAATTCTCTCTCTCTCTCTCTCTCTCTCTCTCTCTCTCTCACACACACACACACACACACACACACACACACACACACACACACACACACACACACACACACACACACTTTTATCAATCTGTCTGTCTATCTGTCTCTATCTATCTATCTATCAGTATGTGTGTGTGTGTGTGTGTGTGTGTGTGTGTGTGTGTGTGTGTGTGTGTCTTTTCCTTCTGCATTTTCTCCTTTTTCTTTCTTCTCTTTTCCTTTACTTTCTTTGATTTTCTCTTGAAAGACAGCCCAACTTACTAATCCCCAACAGGAAATTGAGCCAGGAAACTCGTGAGAGAGAGAGAGAGAGAGAGAGAGAGAGAGAGAGAGAGAGAGAGAGAGAGAGACCTGTTCACACGTACACACATACCTACACAGGCTGAAGCATGAGCACTGGAACGTGACTCATCTCTTCCTCTACGCACACGCATGTACGCCTGTGACTGTTTTATTATCGTGTGCGTTTTGTTATCGTATATTCATCTAGCAGTGGCTTAATTTATGGTACACACAGGTCTACATGTGCACAAAAACACGCACATACGAGACAATAAAAACTATAGAGTGACACATTTACCCCACCCCTCTCTCTCTCTCTCTAACTGATGGCCGCCAAAGAGGTCAAAGGTCAGGGAGAGGTCATTAGGGGGAGAGGGAAGAGTAAAATCTCTCTCTCTCTCTCTCTCTCTCTCTCTCTCTCTCTCTCCAGTTAATTATACCAGTACCTTCATTCCAGCCAGCCATTCCACTTGAGAGAGAGAGAGAGAGAGAGAGAGAGATCCATGTATACAAGAGGTGTTTGCATATATTCAAGTACACTTAGCCTAAGTGGTGAAGGCTTTTGTATATGTGTGTGCGTGTGTAAGGTTTTGCATGTGTACAGGGGTTTGTGTACGTATTTGCGTGTATGCATGAAAGTCATGTGTTCGAGTTCATTGTTGTGTATTTTAATGGAATAAACGTGTGTGTGTGTGTGTGTGTGTGTGTGTGTGTGTGTGTGTGTGTGTGTGTGTGTGTGTGTGTGTGTACATTTTGCTTTGTGTAGTCTTATCTCTTCTTCTGTTTCATATTGATTCTCTCTCTCTCTCTCTCTCTCTCTCTCTCTGCGACCGTCGTTTATTGCTCTTTTTTCCCCCCCCCTGATCCCTCCTCCTCCATTTCCTCCCTTCTTCCGCTCCATCTCCTCCCTTCCTCCTCTCCATCATCCTTACCCAGTTCTTTCTTCCTGTCTTATTTTCGTTCTGTCTCCCTTCTGTCTTCACTTCTGTTTTTTTCCCTTTCTGCTTTCTTTCTCTCTTTCTTCTCCATCACTCATAATTTAGTAATTTTATCTAGAAGGTTTTTATCCTCTGCTGCATTCTTCTCTCTCTCTCTCTCTCTCTCTCTCTCTCTCTCTCTCTCACTGTGGGTCTTTTTTCTTTCCACCGAACGACTGCACTTCTTCCTGACTAGCATCATATTCTAATCATCTACTGTAAGTCTGTTGTTTCAGTTCAGCGCTTGAAAAGAGAGATGGTATTTTTACGCCTGCTTAAGATAACAGAGTATACGGTAATTTCATCTTCTTAAACCATCTTTCTTCTTTCTTCAAATCTTCATCATTACTTATTCCTTTCCCCTATTTTCCTCTCCATCATTTCTATCCTCTATATTCCTCCCTTCATCATCACTGTCTTCCTTATCTTTCTCAGTTCTCTCTCGCTTGCATCTATTCCTTTCCATTTTCCATCATTTCCTTGGTTTATTTATTCTTTCGATTACCACATCCCCAAAACCACAGGAGCCATTATTTTCGTCAGTTTATGAAGCTCCGTAACACCTCTTCCTTATCCATTTATTTTTAGACATGGCTGCTTAATATCGTTTTGCACGTAATGTGTGTAAAGGTGATATTAGAAGAGTTTACAAAACACGAAAGTGGACATTAAGGGGTAATAAAGAAAATAAATCGCTAAAGAAAAGGTGTTGGGGAGCTACCTTCACGACGAGAATACCGGTCAAGGACTCAGAAATCCTTACAGGGTCTGGAGTAAGAGAGTGCTTAGATCTTAATGGTTCTCTGTACCTTCCACCTACGTCACCTCTTTCCCACATAGGGTACATATGAACACATTAACCCCCCTTGTTTTTACACCCACCCCCACTCCCTCCCATATACACTTTCTCAGCCTCTCATCTACACCCTCCCTCAGCCTCCCACCTACACTCTCCTTCAGCCTGCCACCTACACCTTTGCATCGTCACTCACCTAATGTACCGTGTATTCCTTCTCCCAGCTAGACATCCTCTAACTCCGCACCTCACATTTACTGCATGCATTTTTACCCACTACATCTTCCTCCCTCCCTCCCATCAACATCTTCCTCCCACCTGCCTCCATCCCTCTTCCCTCTCTCCCTCTTCCTCCTCTCCCACCTACACCTTCCTCCCTCCCTCCTCTCCTACCAACCTTCACCCACCAACACCCTGCCACCTACCCTTGTCACCTTGTCACTCTAGGGGGGAACTAATATGTAGATCCACTTAATTTTACTAGGCACAATTGACAGTCCTTAACCCTCCCTTCCCACCATCACCCTTACCTTCATTCTCACCCTGACCCTCACCCTTACCCACACCTTCACGCCCCATCCCCATCCCACCCCACATTCACCCTCACCCTCCACCTTCATCTTCACCTTCACCCTCACCTCTACCTTCGCCTTCACCTCCACCCTCCCTTACCTCCACCTTCACCCTCACCCACACCCTTACCTCACCTTGCTATTTTCCTTTCTCCCTCTTCTCATATTTATCTTCCTCTTCCTTGCTTCCTCCTCCTTCCATCTCCCACTCCTCGCTTCCCCCCCACCATCCTCTTCCCCCCACCTCCCTCTCCCCCCCACCACCCCAACCTCCTGCCACCCCCTACGTCCTTCCCCGTCCTTTCTTCTTCCGTTTATCTTACTTCTCTTCCCCGTTTTTGCAGTCTTTCTCGTACCGCTCACTTACCCTTTCTCTTCCGCTTCTTCCCCTTTATTCCCTTCCCTTTCTCTTATTCCATAAATCTTTCCTTTGCCCTCACTGTTCTCTCTCTCTCTCTCTCTCTCTCTCTCGCCCCACACCAACCTATACTTCATTCCAATTCCACCCCACTACGCCTCTCACCCAACCCTTCTCCACCTCCTCTTATCTATTTTCATTCCACCCAGTCATCAACGCCCTTCCACCTCTCTTCACGTCCCTGTAGCCTCCACTCAGGCTTCTTCCATCAGTCCTCAGTCCTCATTCCACCCCACTCTACCTCCCACTCACCTCACTCCACCCCATTCAGTCTCCTACTCACTTCATTCCACCCCACTCAACCTTCCACTAACCCCACTCTACCCCATTCAACCTCCCACTCATCATTCCACCCGACTCATTCACCCCATCTTCCACTCCACACCCTCTCCACTCACGTGTCACCCCTCGCCCTCCACTGCTTCACTCTCCCCTCCCCATCCATCTCCTCTCCTCACCCCTCCATTCACTCCACCTCTCTTTTTAATCCTATTCTTCCCTTACCCACACCCTTCCACCTCCTCTCCTCTCCATCCCTCCACCCCAACCCCTTATCTTTCTTATCTCTAAAAATCTCAGTCTTTGTCCTCTTTGACACATTTTCATTTGCATTTTTCTTAACACAGCTGCGTCATGGATTTGCTCCGGTACTTCCTCTCTCTCTCTCTCTCTCTCTCTCTCTCTCCTCCACTTATTTTTCCCATTCATTACCCACCTAACCCACCATACACTTACCATTAGTCCATCTGCCTGACTACCTTCCTGTCCCATTTATCATCCATTTATTTCCCACTATTTATTCTCTCCCTCCTCCTTCCCTCCTTCCTCCCTCTCCCTCTTCCATCTATCCTTTTCTTTCCAACTTCTCATTTTCCCTTCGTCCTATTCTTTTCCTCTTTTTCATTCCACTGCTTTTTCTTTGTTTTTCCTGCTTTTTTTCCCTTCCTTTCCTTTCCATCTTTTCTTTCTTCCCTCTTCCTATCTGCTCTTTCCTTTCCATAGCCGTTTCCTCCCTCCTTCTTCTTTCTTTCTCCCTCATTTACCGTCCCTTTTTTCTTCGCATTCCTTTTTCTTCCCTTACCCATTTTCCTCCCATCACGCCCTTTCCCTTTCCCACACCCCTCTCTCCTACGCACCAGTCCACACTCGCTAACCTCTCCCCCTCTCTCGCATTCCCAATCTTAGTATGTCTGTCGTTCTGTCTGTCTGTTTCTGTGAATTTGTATGTATAGGCCTATGTCTGTCTGCCTGTCTGTCTCTGCCTATCTGTCTGTATACCTATGTTTGACTGTCTGTCTGTTTTGCTGTTTGTCTGTTTCTCTTTTTCTGTCTGCTTTTCCGTCCCATTCCTCTTTCCTGCCTCCTTGCTTTAGCCACTGTCCAAATCTTCGACTCATAGAAAAGATACCAGTACCGTACCATTGTCACCAGGTCTTTTTCTTAGTGGCTTCTGAGTCTTCCTAACTCCTCTTCCTTAGCGATTTATTTTGCACCATGTACATCAATATCTTCTCCTATGTTACTGACAAAAATTGTGTCGATATTAAAACCATACAAACAATACAGGCGTCGTGAAATTGTGAATGTGTATTGAACAAAATAATTCGCTAAGAAAGAGCTGTTGCGAAGCCTCCCGTGCCACCTTGAATACAGTACACATTCTCCTCTGTACCAGATGACCTTGAAAGGACCATTAGCCTTGATGTGTGCTTTCCTTTGTAGCTACTCCTTTGTACTCCTTCCTCCCTCTAAACACTTAACTTTTCCTCTCGTTCCGCAAGCGTATGTTATCTTTATCTTTCTGTACATATCTATCTACGGTATGCCTGTCTGTTTCTCTGTGTCGATCCACATCTACCAGTTATCTATCAAT
>NC_137046.1:57393693-57446193 GCF_032717465.1 Coenobita brevimanus | reverse complement strand
ATTCAGCTATCAGCATTATCTGTCACTGCTTATCTTACTGCTAATCTGCCTGTCTTAGTTAAAACAGGCCGCTATCAGTATAATTCTTGCTATATCCAGAAGGTTTAACTCAACTTCAAGATAATGTGGTCTATGATAAGGATAATGTTTTCCTTTATTAACACATTCACTGCAATTAAAGTCTTTTTTTTTTTTTTTTTTACTATATTCCTACTAACTCCAGACGATTTTTCTTAATTTATGAAGGAGGTTTGGGGTGAAGGGGTTCGTGAAGGCTACGTATAACCACTCCAGTTCAAAGGCCTCTCCTGCGCTGAATAAAATCGTCTGAAGGTAGCAAGATAAACAAGTACAGCAAACCCTTACATCCTCACTCCACGGCAGGACACTCAATGAACCCGCAGTGGGCAAAATGAAGAATACCATGGTCAGCCCTTAAGCGTATTGTGTAACGCTCCCGATTGCTATGACAACGCTTTCTCTTAGAACCTCCTCCTCCGCCGCCAGGAAAAATTGCTCGCCCTGCCAAATCTTAGCGAGGTGGGGCGTAGGAAAAATATAAATTGTACTGATGAGGTTATACTAGAAAATGTTCATCGATATTTTAACTCCTTCAGTACGATGAGATCTTTAAAACGTGTCCTTTGTACCGATGGAAAAGATTTTGTTACGTTTAGAAGCCCTTGGTATTAAAGAGCTGTCCAAGGGTGACCCACTCCAGATGGGATTAAAAGGAATGTAAAGTGCTTGTGTGTGTGTGTGTGTGTGTGTGTGTGTGTGTGTGTGTGTGTGTGTGTGTGTGTGTGTGTTGGTTATTGTATCTTTGGCCGGTCTCACAATGATGATGATGACGATTACGATTATTATTATTATTATTATTATGGTGGCGGTGGTGTTGGTGGTGAAATCCTGCTTTGAATATTAACCTTTGTGGATGTTGGCTTATATTAAAGTGTGCGCTATCAAACAATCCCTCCTCCACCCAGACAAGCTGACACAGGAACTTGTCAGCGCGTTGAGTCAGCAGGTGTTGTTTGAGTCAGGAGTGCTTGGGTTGGGTCCTATCTACTGATTTCGTGAGCCTTGAGACAATGATTATGATGATGGAACAAATAATGGTGGTGATGACAAAGTGATGATGATGACAAAGTGATGATGATGACAAAGTGATGATGATGATGGGTGTGGTGGTGGTGAAAGTGATGATGGCGATGATTTTAGTTCTGATGATGATGATAATAAAGACGATAAGAAATTATGATAATGAACTAACACCATACAGTTACATACGAGTGACTGTTTACCGATGCGAAGGAGGAAGTGATATAGGAGTGCTATTATGAAAGCACTCACTTCCTTCCCTACGCTCTTTATCTCTGCTATCAGCGTGTGTGTGTGTGTGTGTGTGTGTGTGTGTGTGTGTGTAATAGAGAGAGAGAGAGAGAGAGAGAGAGAGAGAGAGAGAGAGAGAGAGAGAGAGAGAGAGAGAGTTCACCCTCCACCCCGTCTGAGTTTAAAAAGGAAATTAAAACTTTGTCTGAGCCACAATGCCTCCCGTCTCGCTGGAGTCCTGAGAGAGAGAGAGAGAGAGAGAGAGAGAGAGAGAGAGAGAGAGAGAGTGTAGCATGGGCTGTAGAGACTAATAGAGGTCGAAAGAATCACGTCTTTTTAGCCGACCCAATTAAACTATAATTAAGAGGAGACAATCTATCAGTGTCTATCTACCTGTCTATCCATCCATCTGTCTATCTCTGTCATTCTATCTTTACCAGGTATGTATGTAATTTCTTAACTTTCCATCCATCTATTTAGCCTGTATCATTCTGTGTCCATCTGTCCATCTGTTTGTCTGTCTATCTGTCCCTGTCTCTCTACGTATGTGTTGCCCAGCACTGCATCACGTAAGAGGTGACTTGGACAAAAGGCTATCAGGTTACTATTGTCCCTACTCGGTGACAGACAGACAGACAGACATAACACAATCAGCTTAACTGCAGGTAGGTATTCGTGAAAAGGAAAATTACCTTTTTTTCTTTACTTCATTGTTCTTAACCCCAGACTGCATTCAACTTAAAAAAATGTACGCTTTTATAATTACATTGTTCATCTTCATTATGCTTTTCAGTACGATATCTTTTTAGTTATCTTTTTACTTGTTAACTCTAAGCGATTTTATTCAACTGGGAGGGATCGTTGTTGTGACCTCAGGCTCATCTGAAACGTGAACCCCGTGGACTGCAGGCTTTTAGTTGCTTCCTCTGCAGTCCACCAACCTCCTTTCGGGGGATAGGGAAGTAGTTGTTCGCCCCCTACTACCCACCAAGTCAGTCCTCTCGCGCACCACCACACCAATCATTTACATTTCGAGACTATACATGTATTTCTTTCACCTTAACTTGACCCACATTTTCGTCCTTTTGCAGCTTGTTTTACATAACTCGCAGGTGACAATACTGGGACTCTGCATCATTTCCATAGCACTTCTTCGTGACTTATATTCTAGGGTTACTCTCTTGTTACGACTCAGCAGTTTAGATGGAGAGATGACAACCACTTAATTAATTCCTCTTCGTTTCTCTTCTCCCCACCACACCACCCCCTTGACCATCCTCCCACCACATCATCCCCTCACCCCCCCCCCCACATCAGTCTCTCCCTCCTCACTTTACTTTAACCTCCCCTGCCCTTTCACCTCCCCTCCCATACCCTTCCCCCCTCCATCCTCTCTACTCCTCACCTCTTGTCCTTGATTTAACTCCTCCCTCCCTCCCCCTCCCTTCGCTACACAGTTACCTAATCATGTTACTACCCATGTTCCGCTTGCTTCACCCCTCACCTTTACCTTATTCTCCACTCCTCCTCCCCCCCTGCCTCCCTCCCCCCCTTCCTTCATTCACTCCTCCAGGTCCCTCCCCCGTTCCTTCATTCTCCCCCCTCATTTTTTTTTTTTTAAATCTCGAACGTGGATTGTATTTCAAGTGGCCTAGTCCGTAGCACGTTCCTCTGAGCGAATCATTCTTTACATTACACATCAACCTCTTCATGTATGTAATAGATGTAAACTATTTCGATATTTAAACGATATAAATAACATACAAAAGAATAATAGTATAATAAGTGGAATAAATCGCCAACGAAGAAGTGCTGAGAAAATTCCTAGGCCACATTAAAATACAGAGCTTAGGGAGAGGGAGAAGAGCTGGGCAGAGAAGGGCAAGGGGGGGTGGGGGAGGTGGAGAGGAATACAAAGGAGTACAAGGGTAAGCAAACAGCAATAGATCTGGTTCTTTCGAGATTGGTTGCTATGGAGACGATCATAACACTATCCAATTCTTTAAATATAGGACAAGGATAGCAAAGCAAGAAGCAAGGGTTGTGTGTGTGTGTGTGTGTGTGTGTGTGTGTGTGTGTGTGTGTGTGTGTGTGTGTGTGTGTGTGTGTGAAACCCTTCGAATTCCAAAATCCTCCCCTAAATATAACAAACTCGTAAAAAAAAAGTAACGGGAATAAGATTAAAAAAAAAAAAAAAATTGCACTTGTTAACCTTTACTTTTGTCAACAAGTTTGGTGATTTCGTCCATACTGACATTCGGCCTTGTTATTGTCATGTGTTCTTGATCTTTTGTTCTCCCCACGAAACCGTCACGCATTCGGTCCTTCAGTGTTCTCGGCCCTCGCATTGCCCCAAGGTTACTACGGGACCCGAAACGTGTGCTTGTGTCGAATTTTCCAGCGGTGACCGAATTCCCAGGGGAGGGGGGGGGGACGGGGGGAGGAAGTGTGGGTGGCGCAATGGTAAGCACCCCCTCACACACACACACACACACACACACACACACACACACACACACACACACACACACACACACACACACACACACACACACACACACACACACACACACTGCCCCTTTTCGTAATCGTGACACTGCCTTAATCTCTCAAGGCTTTCAACAGGTCACTTTCCTCACCTTAAACCCCTTCGGTGCGATGACTATATTATTTTTTTATTTAATTCTATCGACAGAAGATTTCATTCAGCTCCAGGAAAGGGTTAATGGTAATAATAATATTAATAATAATAATAATAATAATAATAATAACAATAATAATAACAATAGCAATAAAAATAAAAATAATAATAATAACAATAATAATGATAATAATAGGAGGAGGAAATTAAACGATTGCTTCTCTTCTATTTTTCCTAATATTTTCTTCTGTAATGTTCGCTGCAATGGTGGTCACTTTCCATCTCACATAATACACTTACTTCACTTGCCTTTCACTTTCTTCCTTCGTGCCCTCATTTTCATCCTTCATGTACCACTTTTTTCCTCACTTCTCTCCCTTTCTCTCTTCTCTCCTCAGCTCGAACGTGCCTCTCCTATCTCTTTTTCTCTCCTTGTTCCCTCTTCTCTTCTCTTTTCTCTTTCTCTTCTTGTTCCCTGTCCTCTTCTCTTTTCTCCTTCTTCTCTTCTGCTATGTTGTCACTTCTGTCCTCTCTTTCCATTACCCCCTCTTTTCCAAATCCTCTCTTTTTCTCATTCCTTTTCTCTCTTCACTTCTCCTCTCTTTTCTGTTCCATTCAACCTTTTTATCCTCTCTGTTATTATCGTTTCTCTTTCTCACATCCACGAACACATCTTTTTAAAAAACCATAACCAAACACTTGGAAAAAAACACAAAAAATCACACATAAACAGCCCCGCCTCTCACTTCCAAGGAAAAAAAACACCGACCTTGTTTGACTGTCTGCTTGCCTGCTTAGTTTCCCCGCCCTCACCTTCAAGCAAGCAGACGCCACTCAAGCAGAACACTTGAGAATACAAGCAGTCTAGCGGAAAAATACATTAGGAAGAATTATATGGAAAACTTGTTCATTCTGTAGATTAAACAGTTTTGGCCCCACTTGGATCCTACTCAAGTGGAGACGCAACTCTCTCAGAATAATCAACTTTTTCATGTAAGAGCATAATTCTTCACTGTACATCTGTATATAATTCTTCAGTTACTGTGCAGCTGTACTGTGAATTGTTGTACTCTTCACAGCAGCTCTTTCTCTGTTCCCTTCACTCCGATGACGAATTAATTTCCGTCCGCCGATTTTATTCAACTGTGGGGAAGACCTCTTGAAATGAAGAGAATAAATCACTAACTGAACTGTGCTTGAGGATGGGCGAAGGCAAGTCAACAAATTAGAACGCAAGAATCTGGTTAATATGAACACTTGAAGAGACGAACCCTTGATGAATGCACTGTTTGATAGGATGTGCGAAAGCATGTGAATCAAAGAGAGTGAAACAAAACGCAAAACACTTGATAAACACTGATTTTGTGGGAGTGAAATAAACAGACCGAACATCTTAGTGGTTTCTTCCAATTTCCATGTGTGTATGTGTAGGTGTGTGCGTGTTTGGTAGATTTACACGCACACACTCGGGTACACAGCCGCGCGCACACTCAGAGGCACACACTACTCGCACGTGCGCACACAAACGCACGCAACGTTACACTGAGTTGTCTGGGCTGCTCCGTCACTTGCTCCTCCCACCTCACCACTCACCCTTCCCCTCTTCCCCTCCCCTCCCTTCCCCTCTCCCTTTCCCCTCCCCACTCCCCTTCTCCCATTTTCTCACAACTCCTCTTCCCCTCCCTGGCCTCCTTCCCTCCCCTTCGCCTCATTCCTTCCTTCTCTCCTTCACCTTACTCCCCTTCTTCTCATCCTTCTCCCTTCCCTTAAAGCCTCTTCTCTCTTTCTTCCCTCCCCCTCTCTCCCTTTCTTCCCTCACTCCCCCCTATCTCTGTATACCTTTCCTTCCATCCTTCCCTCTTTCTCTTCCCCTGCCCTTTTTCTCCTTTTATTCTCATTCCTCCTTTCTCTCGTGTCCTTCTCTCCTTCTGTATTTTCCTTCCTTCCCTCTCCTTTGCCCTTCAAATTCCAGTCTTCTTACTCCGCTTCTCCTCCCCCTTCATTCGGTACCCCCCCCTTCCTTATTCTCTTATTCCCCTATGCCTCTTCCTTCCCTTCCTTACCTTACCCTCCTCCTGAACACTCCTCTCCTCCTCTCCTTCCCTCCCTTCCTCTTCTTCCCTACCATCTTCAACTTTTACTTCCTTCACCCCTCCTTTTCCCCTTCCCTCCCCTCCCCTCCCCTCCCCTCCCCTTCCCCTCCCCTTCCCCTCAAGCCCATCCTTACTCTTAAATTTCCATTACCTCTCCCCTCTTCCTCCCTCCCCACCCTCCCTACTCTGTCACTTCCCTCCCTCCTTCCTCCTGCCCCTCCCCTCCTTCTCCCACGCCACCTCCCCCCCCTCCCGTCTCCTCCCTTCTTTCCCTCCTCCTTCTTCTCCTCCTTCCTCTCTCATGACCTTCTGTGTGTGTGTGTGTGTGTGTGTGTGTGTGTGTGTGTGTGTGTGTGTGTGTGTTTTGGAATATTCATGTGTGCATCTTGAATCAACTTGAATACCAGTGTGTGTGTGTGCGTGTGTGTGTGTGTGTGTGTGTGTGTGTGTGTGTGTGTGTGTAAAGGAGCACAAAGGAAAGCAAATAGCAACAGACGTCGTTCTTGGTTCCTTGAAGGTGTAAGGCAGAACGTTCTCTCTCTCTCTCTCTCTCTCTCTCTCTCTCTCTCCCTCTCTCATACGTATGCATGTATATGTGCGACATGCCTGGGCGATTTCCTGTTTGTGTTTGTAAGTGTGTGATTTCCTGTAGGTTTGCGCGTGCATGTGCGTGTGGTGCCTTCCGGAGACTGGTACACAAGCCCTCACCCATCCCCGTGCACAGACAAGCCCGGCTGCGTACAGAAAACCTAGAAAAAACTAGAAATGTGCACATGTGTAACTGAGAAGCGTACATAATAACTAAAATGCTCATGTACACATTCGAGAAAGCGCACACAGCCAGGTAACTACTTAGCATACATGCATTCATTTATTCATTCATTCATTCATCTGCATACGTGCATACATACACACATACATCTCTCTCTCTCTCTCTCTCTCTGCATATTATACCTTTATAATACACACATGCATTCATACTTACATACAAACATTCGTTGTAGGCTGCATATGTACACATAAAGATACATTTATACACGTACACAGGAACATACATTGACACTGGCCCGTATTCTCGTAGGGTGAGGAAGCTCCCTAACACCTCTTCCTGAGCTACTTATTTTACTGATTACACCTGACTGTCCTGTTTTTGTGGGACCATATCGAAGGGATGGTGAAGTGTTTGTTTCAAGTGCAGAATATATCGGTACACTAATATATATAAATATGTGATCTATCTATTTATCTATCTATATATATCTTTTATCTATCATCCTATCTTTTATCTAACTACTTACCTAGCTACCTATCTTTACTAAACCGTAATAAGTGCTTCTCAAACTTAATCAGTACCATTCTAGCAGGCAAGTGTATTAGAAAACTTCACACACACACACACACACACACACACACACACACACACACACACACACACACACACACACACACACACACACACACAAATGACTAACTCACCGACATACATTACAACACTGACAGACAGACAGACACACTTTCTCTGCACACACTATAGCACGTACACATACAGATTAATTTTCCCACTCCACACACACACACACACACACACACACACACACACACACACACACACAGCTTGGTCGAGTACTTTTCACTCTAGTTCCTGTGTGTGAGAGCGAGAGGTTTTTATGTAAGAAAAAAAGAGAGTGAAGTGAGAGCAAATATTTGAGTGTGAGAGAGAGATGGAGGGAGAAGTGTTTGAGTTTTAGCAAGTTGGAGAGTGAGCGAGTGACTTAGTTTTGATGATTGAGTTAGAGGAACATGATGTTTCCTTGAGAGAGAGAGAGAGAGAGAGAGAGAGAGAGAGAGAAACTAGCTTCATGTGAGTGATAGCCTATTACAACCCACTGAGTCATGGCTATTTTTTCTTCTTCTTTTTACTCGTGTTTTAGCACCATATTGCGCAGTAACCCACTCCCCATGGCGCTTTTTTCAGTTTTTCATTTTTTTCGACCATTTTTCGGCTTAGCTGCCAATTCCCAGTGACAAATTAACTGCGGGGACTTCCATGGATTTCTATACTGACGGTGTGGCGGATACGTTTTGTTTTATACATTTTTTTTTTTCTAGTGGGCAAAAAATTATTATAGTGGTTGGAAAATGTACACCGCCAAATGAATACATTGTGGTGAATTTAGTTTTTTTTTTTTTTAATACTTCACATATTCGGGTTACTGGAAGATTATATTATTAATAATAGTAGTAATAATAGTAGTAGTTGTAGTAGCTGAATATTGTCTGGGCCTCAGTAGTTTGACATGTCCATTAGTCTGTGATAAATGATTTTTTATTTTTTTGCATAAATGCATAAATCACCGAATTATTCTCAATACATTCTTGCGTATTTTTGTTCTCACCACCACTATTGGGTAGGAGAGACTGTTTACACTGTCGCTTTGGTGGATTCGGGGATCGAGGAAAGTATTCGGTCCCAGCTGTGAGATCGTTTGGTAAATCCTGTTGTATCCTGACCCGCTCAACCCGTCTCAGGACCGGATCGTCCCCGAAAAAATTCCCGGGACCGAAACCAAATAGCCCAACGTGTAAATTCGCCGAAAACAACAGCGCGCTCCAAAAGCTCCCGAATTGGACCTACCATGCTCTCGTAACCCACTACCCTGGATCAGTATTCATAAAAAATCTTAAACAAATTCCCGATTACCGAGTCTAGCAGTTAATCATCTGGAATTATTTAGTTTTGTCATATTTTTCACTATTATTCACTCTGATCTGAATGTCAAGTATTTCATAGCTACGATGAAAAGAGACGTTTAAGTAAGATATTTTCCTAAGTAATCTTCAGAACGTTCATGGATACAGACATTTAAGCAAGATATCTCCTACACATCCTTAAGAATGTCTGTGGATAGGGCGCCTCTTGGTTTACGGTCTCTCTTTCTCATTGTTTTCTTATCGTTTTCTTCTTTGACTGTAATTTTTCTTTATTTCCCCCTCCCTCATGTTTTCTGTACCCATTTTCTTTACAGTCTCACTAATTTCAGTTTATGTTGTGTCTGTCTGTCTCGCCCAGGTTCTTATCTATGTGTTGTGCTGCTGCTTCCTCAGTTTTTCCTTTTTTCTTTTTCTGCCCCTTCCTCTCCCTCCTCCCTCTCTCCCTCCCTTCCTCCCGTCTCTCTCCTCCCGCCCTCCCTTCCTCTTCCGTGGTTCCTACGTACGTCACTATTTCCTGCTCCTCCTCCCTCCCTCCATCTTCCCCCACCCTCTCCCCCTCCATCTTTCTTTTCCTTTCCCCTCCTCCTCCCTTTCCACGCTTTCATCGCCTCCCTCTCCATTCTTCTTGCCCCTCCCTTCCCTTCCTCCCTCTCCCTCCCCCCCTTCACCTACCTCCTTACCTGTCGTTCCTCCCTCCCTCATCCCTCCCCTTCTCCTCCTCCTCCTCCTCCACCTCCTCCTCCTTTGAACAGTCCCTCCTTTTTCTTTCCCCCACTTCCTCCCTCTTCTCCCTCCCCCTTCATCTTCTCATACAATTATTCATTCTTCCTCTCCCGTCTTCCTCAATTTCTTCCCTCCCCTTCCATCTTCCACTCCCTCCTCTTTCCCTCCCCTCCCCTCCTTTTCACAGTTCTTTCTTTCTCTTCCGTCTTCCTTCCTCTCCCTTCCCCCCCCCCTCTCTCTCTCTCTCTCTCTCACACACACACACAGTTACTTTAAACACCTTTCCTTCCCAACCACACTTTCTGACACCCTATTTTCCCCCCCTCTCCACCACCGTCACCACAGCTCATCACTTTTCACCACTTTTTTCCTTGTAGCTCTTATTCATCACCCAAACCCATCACATCATTACTATTTTTTTTTTGTCACTTTCACTCATCACCACCACACTCCATCAAATTCCATCATCATCATCATCACTACTCATCACAACTATATAAACTCACCACACCCTCCGTCCTTTCCTTATCATTATCACCAACACCACACACTACACTGCCTCACCACACAACAACAACAACACTACCATCATCACAATCACTACCTCCATCATCACCACCACACTAACTTACTATACATTCCCTCACCACCATCACCACCACCATCACAACCACCATAGTCTTTTCCACGTAAATTGACTCAATATTTTCCTCCTCGACTCATATCACGTTACTCTATGGCAGAATCATTAAGTGCTACGACTCTACATACTTTCCATAGCACTTCTTCGTGACGAGCACCATATACTATTGTTGTTACATCTCCTGTCACAACTCTGCATTCAAGATGGAGAGATGACAATTTTAGGCCAAGTTAAAGATGGGAGATTGCAATTTTGGGCCAATGATTAGATGGAGAGATGGCAATTTTAGGCCAAGTTAAAGATGGGAGATTGCAATTTTGGGCCAATGATTAGATGGAGAGATAGCAATTTTAGGCCAAGTTAGAGTGGAAACAGAGTAAGAGATGGCAATTTTTGGCCAATTAAAAAAATGGAGAGATGGCAATTTTAAGTCGATGAAGAGATGGATATGGCAATTTTAGGTCAAAGTTAGGGAGATGGCAATCCTAGGCCAATGGAAAGATGGAGATAGCAATTTTAGACTAAAGATAGAGAGATGGCAATTTTAGGCTAAAGATAGAGAGATGGCAATGAAAAGCTGGAGAGATGAAGAGATGGCAATTTCATGCCAAGGTAAAGATGGAGAGATGGCAATTTTAGGACAACTTAAAGTGACAGGAGTGTACCACCAGTACCACATCTCCTCTCCCCAGGTGTCAGGTGTGTAATGAGGTCGTCTTGCCAGGTAGAGGTGTGTGTGGTGTGTGTGTGTGTGTGTGTGTGTGTGTGTGTTTCATGATGAGTGTGTATATTTTATGCTCGGATGAGTCTGAATAGGGATGTGTATGTATGTACGTATGCAGGTAGGTAGGTGATACACCGGCCTACTGCAGTTATCCTCTTTTATGTTCATATCTTTTACCTCCATTGCAGAAAAGCCGAATGAATGAACTACAACTTGATGTTTGGGAGAAATCAGCTCACGTATTTGTGCAGCTGTGAGTTAAGGTTCACCGACACTTCTTTGCCAGCTGTGGTACTGGAAGGTGTTACGTGAGCTACTTTTAATACTGATGATGATAATAATAATAATAATAATAATAATAATAATAATAATAATAATAGTAGCAGTAACTTTAACGCCAAAAGCAATAATAATAATAATAACAATATACATACATACATATATACATACATACATATATACATACATACATACATACATCATATAATCCAGTGTTGCCCTATGAGGAGCGTTGGAGGCCGGGGCTAGGCAAATTGGTCCTGACATTTAAGATGAGAGTGACCAGCCTCGTTCATCACTGAGTGGCTTTACGTGAGCAATAAACTAATAACAACAATCACAATTTATCATTATGTAACAGCAATATGAAGCACGCAAAATAGTTGGTGAAGAAAGAATACTGGCTGTCGTTTGGGATGGAAGGAATATGGATGGCAGGACACAATGCTGGCAGGGGAGTGTCAACCAACTTCTGACCATGGCTGTACCTGGATTATGTCACCTGTTTATATTTACCTGTGCGTTATTTATCATATTTACCTTTCATTATTAACAGTTTATTATTTCATTTTTTTCTTTATGGATTATTTTACTTATTTATATTTCTTTTTGCGTTATTTATTATTGTTTATCATTTTTTATTTACTTCCTCGGGGAAAATTTGCTAAGTTTCCCCACCCCAGGGCACCCCGGGAGCGAAGAAAACGGCTGTGTGAAGTACAGCAGAGCAGAGCAAAACAAAGCAGAGGAAAGTGGAGTGGAGTGGGAGTAGAGAGCAGGAGAAAGGGGGTGGAGAGGAACAGAGTAAAGCAGGGCAGAGCAGAGCAAAGTAGTGTGGTGCAGTGTAGTGCAGTATACAGTAGTGTAGTGTTAAACAGAGACTAATGTCAAGTGGCGTGGTGCGAAGTGGAGTTGACCTGAGAAGAGTAGGAAAATGAAGTGGAGTGGTGTGAAACAGAGCAGAGCAGAGTAAAATAAAGCAGAATAGAGCAGAGTAGGAAAGTGATGCGTAGAGGACTGCTGCGTGAGAGCGAGTCGGATGATCGTAATGTCAGTGAAAGGGAGTGTATGAGGGAGGCTGGTGTGGGGTATGTGGGTGGGACTGGGTGGTGAGACAGGGTGTGGGTGGAATGAAGAGTGCAGGGTGGAATGTGGGATAGTGTGGGATTGTGAGTGTGTTGATTATGTTGTGGTGATATGTGTTGTGGTGTGTTGTTTTGTTGTTTGGTATATTGTGATGTGTTGTGTTGCGATGTGATTGGTTTGATGTGCAGTGTGTTGTGTTCTGCTGGGTAAAGTTTTGGTGTGTTGTGCTGTTCTTGTATAATGTGATGTGTGTGTGTGTGTGTGTGTGTGTGTGTGTGTGTGTGTGTGTGTGTGTGTGTGTGTGTGTGTGTGTGTGTGTGTGTGAGAGAGAGAGAGAGAGAGAGAGAGAGAGAGAGAGAGAGAGGGGGGGGGGAGAAACTGCCACGGAAATTTACTAAGAAAGGGCGAAAAGAAAAAGATGCTAACCCCACAGACACCCTGAAAAATGGCCACAGGAAAGAAAGAGGAGATAAGAGGAAAGAGTAACTTGAGCACAGACACAGAAGGAGAGGAGAGAAGTGAAGAGGGTGGAGGAGCAAACCGGTTGTGATAAAGGAATGTATAAGGAGCAAGGAAAGGAAGGAGGAGGTTGAGGGAAGATGGGGAGCAGGGAAGGAAGGGGAGATGAGGAGGAGGAAGAACGAGATGGAGGGAGGAGGGAGCGGGGCAAAGGGAAAATGAGAGAGACGACTGAGGACGGGGAGAGGGTGAGGTGGAAGGAAGACAACAGAAGGAAAAGGAAATAAGGAAAGAAGCTGTAATGGAGTGAGAAGGAAATTAAATGTTAAGAAAGGGATGCATAAGATTCCAAAAGAGGGGAAGAAGGAAATGTTGATAAAGAAAAAGAAAATGGGAAAGAAAGAGCAGAGTGATTGTGAGACTTAAAGCAAAATAAACAGGAAGAAAATAGGAAAATGGTTGCATATGAAGGAGGGATAAGATGCAAATAAAGGAAAATGAAGGAGATGGAAGGAAGGTCAGCAGCTGAAGGAATACAGTCGAAGTGGGATAGAATAGAGTTCAACAGTGCGTGAGGGTAAAGGTTGTGTGTGTGTGTGTGTGTGTGTGTGTGTGTGTGTGTGTGTGTGTGTGTGTGTGTAATTATGAAAGAATAAGTATGTTTAGTGTAAGATTTTTTTTATTGTGATGACAAGTGTTTAAATGAGCATGACTAAGTGTTGAATGTGAAAGTAAATGCACTGAAGCGACAGTGAGAGTTAACTGGTGTGTGTGTGTGTGTGTGTGTGTGTGTGTGTGTGTGTGTGTGTGTGTGTGTGTGAGAGAGAGAGAGAGAGAGAGAGAGAGAGAGAGAGAGAGAGAGAGAGAGAGAGAGAGAGAGAGAGTATTGATGAAGCAAGTGGATGACCTCGTTGCTCAGGTCACTTGTCTCATGTTCACCCCTGCCTAACCCACCTGCCTCACCCCTGCCTCAGTTTTCCTTCTTCCTACCTGCCTCCTGTTTTCACACATCCCTGCCTCACCCACCTACCTCACCTTCCTTCCTTTCCCTGCCTGCCTCACTTCTCTGCCTTATCCCGTCCTTTATTGCCCTGTTTACTTCCCCACTCTCACACCTGCCTCTGCCTCACCTGCCTCGCTCAACCTGCCTCACTTTTTCTTTATTGCCCTGTTTGATTCCTGACTCACTCTACTGTCTCACATGCACCTGCCTCACCCAGTCTGCCTCACTTTCCCTCTTCTGCCTCATCCCTGCCTCGCTTATCTTGCTTCTCCCTAACTGCCTCCCCCTCGCCCTGCCTCGCTCTCTCGTTGCCTCTCATCCTATCTGCCTCTCTTAAATCTGCTTCATTTTTCATTCATCTCCCTCACTTTACCCCCTATCCTCCCGCCTTTCCCCGACCGATTTTCCACCCCATTTCCTCCCCTCTTCACTCCCTTCTCTCTCCCATTTCACCTTTTTCATCCCCTCATTCATCTTCCTCTCTCTCTTTCGCCATCCCTCCTGCTCCCCTACCCTCTTTCCCACACATTTCTTCCATTTCACCTCTTTCAGCCCATTTTTCCCCTCCCTGACCCGCCCTCTCCCCCTCACCACCTCTTTCCTCTCTTTTCATTACCCCTTCTTCCCTTATCCCATCCCTCCACCCGCTTCTCACCCCATCATCTTTACCCTTCCTTTTTTTTTTTTTTTTCCTCGCTTCACCTTGTTTTCCTCCCTCTCCGCCGCCTCCCTCTTCATCCCTCCTCGCCTCCTTACCCTCCTCCCTGCCTACACACCTCCCACTCCCTCCTTCTTCTCCTCCTCCTCCTGCTTGTTCCCACACCTTCCTCCACTCTACTTACCCCCTTCTCCTCGCATCTTCCCTTCCGGCTCCTCCTCCCCCTTACCCTTCCCCCGTACCATTACCACCCTCCTCCATTACCCCCCTGCCCTCCTCTCCCCCCAGCTTAAAATCCAGTGATAACAGCACTTAGCCTTGATAAAAAACAGGATTTACCGTAAGTCAGTTTGAGGCGGAACTTATGTACGAGTATATCACCCAAGCTTTTACTCACAGAAAATGGAAAAGGGGATACCACCATTTTACCTTTATTTATTTTCCTCTCCTAGTCGTGTGTGTGTGTGTGTGTGTGTGTGTGTGTGTGTGTGTGTGTGTGTGTGTGTGTGTGTGTGTGTGTGTGTGTGTGTGTGTGTGTGTGTGTGATTACCCCTACAGTACAGTGTCGCCTTTATATTGAATTACTGCTACCAACAGACGTTTATATTCAGCTTTGAGAGTTTTTCGAAATGAAGAAGTTGGATATAGTCTACATTAAGCCCTTCACTACAGATCTCCCATAATAATGATACTAATACTGCTACTGCCATTACTACCACTACTGTATATAATAAAAGCAATAATAACAATAACAAGAATTTTATTATTATTATTATTATTATTTTTATTATTATTATTATTTCGCTCTCGGGGAACATATGTACTTAGAGCAAGGTTATTGTACGTGGTGACAGGAAGTGATAGAAAATATTACCAAAGTATGTCCTGTGCCTGTAAAAGAGTAACACCAATAAAATCAACTACATCTTAAGCTACTGAGAATACAGCATATAAGACACTGCCCTCTGCTTCATCAACTGACCCAAGCATGTAGGAACCGCTCTGCCTTATGGCTGGTAAAATCGTTGGGTGTTATAACGAGGAGATGTACTGATTAAAATGAAGGTGATGTCTGCATGAAGTGGTTAAGCAGTATTTGTCTGTATCTGTCTCTAGGATCTCTCTTTATTTAAGGCTATCTTTATGTTCTCTCTCTCTCTCTCTCTCAACTTCAACCCTCACCCACCATTACTTAACATTATCTCTCACCCACCCGGCTTCATTCTCCCCGTCCCCTCTTTACCTCCCCTATACCTCTCCCTTCTTGCCTTTCCTCTGCCTGAGCCCTGCCTTCTCTCCCTACCCAACTTCCCTCTCATCCCCACACCTATCCTCCCTGCTCCATCTTTCCTCTTCACTTCCTGCCTCACTTCTCCTTCATTCCTTCCTGCCTCACCTCTGCCTCACCCTTGCATAACATCCCTGCCTCATCCCCTGCCTAACTTTTCGTCTCATCAACCTTCTCCTTTTTTTTTTTTTCCACCGTCTCGCCACCCATATCCAATTTTTTCCCCTAACCATTCTGCCTCACTCTTCCCTCACTCCTCTTCTGCCTCACCCCTGCCTCACTCCTCCTTCTTGTTCGCCTCACCCTTGCCTCACTCCTCCTTGTTTGTCTCACCCCTGTCTCACTCCTCTTGCTTCCCTGCCTTTCCCTTGCCTTATTCCTGCCTCTCCTCCCTGCCTCACCTCCTGCTTCATAAACCTTCCCCACCGCCTGCCTTACCCCTGTCTCTCCCCTGGCTCTACTCCCTACCTTATCCTAGCCTTTTCTCTGCCTCTCCTCCCTGCTTTATCCCAGCCTTCTCCCTGCCTCTCCTACCTGCCTAAGCCCCCACGTCAAGCCACCACTTTTTCGCCTCCCTGTCGATTCCCAAGCCACGCAACATGCCCAACTTTTACCGACAAAAACGACTCTAATCCCCTTGTAACTTTCATGATCCAACTTCAGTGTGGATCGGAGTTCACCTGAGTCCACCTGTGTTTAATGCGTGAAATTCGGATTGTTCCCATCACCTGTGCGTCTAAGTAATCCTGCACCCCTTCAAACCAAGGACGCCATTTTTTCTGGTTGCCAAATGGACTAGATGATTGCTATAGGGCGGTGTTCTGTAGGCGATGTGGGAGGCTTTGTAGCACCCTTTTCCTTAGTGATTTATTTTGGGTATTGTGGCTTAATATTTCCTTGTGTGTTATTTATGTCGTGTTAATATCGACATTGTTTTCATCTGTAACTTAAATGAATATGTGTAATGTGTAGAATAAATCGGTATGGAAAAAGTGTTACGGAATCATTAAAAAAAAAAAAACTTACATTGCATCAGTAAATAATAGTTTAATCGCTTGAACCCGAGAATGTGTTAGTTTATTTATTGATTTTTTTTTTTACGCATAATTGGATAGTGTCTTATTTGCAGTGCTGTAAATTGTCCAAAGGGAAGAATTAAACCCTCATTCCAAAGTTGAGTTTGTAGACTTGCTGCAACAATTATGGCCCGACTTGGATCCTCCATGTACATAAAGACGGTAGCATGAATTGTAAATAAACAGACGTCATTGTATAGAGAGCAACAACTCCAGTATTCTATGCCAGCTGACACCAGACGATTTTAGTCAGCACAGAGTGAGTCATAGGAGCCCGGGATTGAAACGCTGCCCAGCACATTGCACCCAACCCTCGCTAAAACCCAAAGGCACAATCGCCATTAACAGCGGTGATGGCTCGTCTCCACCAGCGGGCTATTATTATCAACAAAAGCTTTCAAATTGGGCTTCACCTCCTCGTCCCCCAGGCTGCTTAAACACACAGACAGGCTTCACAAGGAGCGTTGGCCACTCGCTTGGAGTTTTATTACTTTTTATCCGAGGACACATTTTTCATTGTTTTTGTTTATTTCCTTCATCATCTAGCGTTGACAGTGCATCACCTGAATATGGATAGACTGGTAAAGGTATGTGGATATATACTGACAGAGGTGGATATACACTGTGTAGATAGTGATATATATATATACATACATACATATATATATATATATATATATATATATATATATATATATATATATATAAGGTATTGTGTGTGTGTGTGTGTGTGTGTGTGTGTGTGTGTGTGTGTGTGTGTGTGTGTGTGTGTGTGTGTGTCATTCACTCAGCCAAGCATTCACACATTCATCACCTTCATATCCCATCATCACCATCACAGACAGACAGATCACAGACAGGACGTGGTGGTGGTGTTAGGGCAGTGGTGTTGACGGGCACACACTCGATATCAGTAGCAGTGATAACCAGCTTCCTTCAGGCTCAGGTCGCACCAACTGAAGACCTATAATCACGTTTAAACACATTGAGGCTTGATTTTGGTTATAGTGTTTGCCCCCCCCCCCCTCTCTCTCTCTCTCTCTCTCTTATATACCCTGCTCACATTATCCAGACATAAAATTGCCATGTCCACCTTGAATGCCGTGACGAGATACACCCTAGTCTATGGTGCTAATCACGAAGAAGTGCTATGAGCCACAAGTATCGTCAATTTTTGCACCGAACTATGGGAAATAAGCTGCAAAAGAACGAAAGACTCCTCCACGTAAAAATGACACTCTATATACACCCACAACACAGGCAATACAAGCTCTCTCCTCCACCCACCTAGTCGAAGAGTGGACTGGTCTTCCACTTCATCCACTTACACTGAGGAATCGATAATTTATGTACATTAATTATTGTATTTATCCACTTTTTATGATATGTCCTTCTCATATTTTTCTTTTGTTTTATATATTTTTTACAGTAATCAACCACACTCGCCTCTGCTCATACACAAAAACAGGCTCTAGACTCTACTGCCACTTACACCCCTCAACACACACACACACACACACACACACACACACACACACACACACACACACACACACACACACACACTTTCTCTCCTCATCCTTCTCCCTTTCCCTGATTTCTCACCCTCCCTCTCATTCCTCATCCCCTCCTTCCCTTTCTCTCATTCTGCATATTTTTTTTCTTTACTCTCCCTTTCACCCACTCCTCTTTCACTCTTTCATTTCTTTCTGATCGGGCAACTCATTTCTCTATCTAAATTCTCTCCTTCATTCATCTCCCTCCATCTTCCTCCTTCATTTATCTCCCTCCTCCTCCTCCTCCAATATTTTCTCCCTTTCCTCTCCCTGCCACCTACTCCTCCACTATCACCCTTCATTCCTGCCAGGCAATGAATCATCTCTCTTCCTTCTTTCCTCCGGTTTCTCTCCCTCTCCCTCCTTCCCTCCCTCTCCTCTTTTATTCACTTCACCCAATCTTCTCCTCCACCTCTGACATTTCTCCTTCCTTTATCCCATTACTCTTCATCTCCGTCTTTTTATTTTTATTTTTTGCACCTTATTCTTCTTCCATATATTTTTCTCTTATTCTCTCTCTCTCTCTCTCTCTCTCTCTCTCTCTCTCTCTCTCATCCCTCTCCCCTCCCACACACACACCCCTCCCCTCCCCTCATCATCCTCTTACCTCAATATACATTATCTTTATCCTCCTCAACACACACACCTCTGTTTAAACACCCCTTTCATCCCTTCCTCTCTCTCTCTCTCTCTCTCTCTCTCTCTCTCTCCCCCCTACACTTCTTTCTCCAACTTTTTTCTCTCCCTCTCTCTAATTCTCTCTCCTCCAGCATCTCCTTTCACACCTGTTTCCTCTCCCTGTCCCCCTTTTCCATCTCTTCTCTCCTTCTTACCTCTTTCCAACCCCTTACTTTCATCACTCCATCCTATTTTCCTCTCCCCACTCCCCTCTCATATCTTCCAGCCTTCCCTCCTCACTCCACTCCACTTTCCATTCAGTTTTCCCTCTTCCCCTTCCCACCTTCCCTCCTCTTCTACTTTCCTCTTCAGCCTTCCTTCTCTGGGGTAGATTTGGTTATATTCATTCTTCCTTTTCTCGTATCTCCTTCTCCTACTCTCCCTCGTCCCTTCTACTTCATCCCTCCTTTTCTCCTTTCACCTCTCCCTCTGTTCCTCTTCCCTTCCCTCATTTCTCTCCCCCTTCAACCCATCCACCGATGCATCTCCGTTCTACCCTCCTTTACCTCATACCTATCCCCCATCACTATCCCTTCCGCACCACCTTTCCTTCCTTCCCTTCACTGTGCTTTACCCATATTTTTCGTTCCCCCTTTCTCCCCCTCCCCCTCCTTCTTGAATTGCTTGTCTTATCTTTTCCACTCAACCTCTCTCCCTCCTCCCGTCTCTCTTCTCTCTCACTGTCTCACATTTAGCATCTCTCCATATTTTTTCCTGCGTATTCTCCTCTTAACTCACTTTATCTTCCATATTTCCCTCATTTCATTATTCCTTTTCCTCATTCGCCCTTTCCCTTCTTCCTTCCCCTTCCCCTTCTTCCTCCCTCTCCTTTCTTCTCTTCCTCCTCATCCCCTCCCACTTTCCATCTGCTCTCCTTCTCCCTTCACCCTCCCTCTCTTTCTTTCTTCACCCTTCCCTCTCACTTTCACTTCACTCTTACCTGTTCATTTCCTTACCGACTTTCTGCCCTCATTTCATACATCCACCACGTCTCTTTCTCACTTTCCACGTTTCTTTCCCCTTCCACTCCTCCCCTCTCTCTCTCTCCTTCTGCCATATCAACCCCTCTCT
Source organism: Coenobita brevimanus (assembly GCF_032717465.1). Lineage (NCBI taxonomy): Eukaryota > Metazoa > Arthropoda > Malacostraca > Decapoda > Coenobitidae > Coenobita > Coenobita brevimanus. The sequence goes on along the minus strand of NC_137046.1, from coordinate 57,426,171 downwards.
CTCTCCTTTTTCTCCCTCTCCTCTTTCCCCTTCCTCACCCCCCCTCTCCCTCTCTCTCCCCTCCACACTCCCCTTTCCCTCTCTCTCCCCTCCACACTCCCCTCTTTCTCTCCCCTTTCCCCCTCCCCTCGTCCCTCTACTCCCCTCCCAGTCCTTCCTAGGGAGAGTGAGTGAGTCAGCCAGGAGTGTGTGGGAGTGAGTCACCTAGAATCATGGAAGCTGAACTAGCCTAGGCTCAACTAAGGACGCATCTACCACCACCACTACCACCACACACCACCGATAACACTACCACCACTACACACCTACCACAGATAACACTACCACCACCACCACAATACGCTACTACTACCACCACCACCACCACCACCACCACCACCACCACCACCACCACCACCACCACCACCAGCACAACCACCATCACCAAAACTATATTCTGTTCACTTTAAATTGGTCTAAAATTGCCGTCTCTCCGTCATGAATGCTGAGCTGTAACTAGAGATTAATACTAGAATATGGTGCTAGTCACGAAGAAGTGCAATGGAAAGGATGTGGGGCCGTAGTATTGTCTTTTTCTGTCGCTGAACTGGGGGAGAAGAGATGGAAATGGACGAAAATCTACACCAGGGTTAAGATGGACGAATTATGCCACCTCTGTGTAACACCCCTTGTCATACCACCTGCCACACCAGCCTTTTCTTTCTACCCTGGCGTACTGTGACCTATGTATGCTATGTACAGTATGTTTACTGAAGCTGAACATTATTATTATTATTATTATTATTATTATTGTTATTTGTTGTTGTTGTTGTTTGTTGTTTGTTTTTGTTTGCTTCTGCTGGGGCGGATGTCATTATCATCTCACTGTCGTCATCGTCGTCATCATTGTCATCGTCGTCATCATCATCGTATGTTTTTTTTTCCAAATCATACCATCATCATCAAAATAATCATCAAAGTAATCATCAAAATCAAAATCATCATCATCATCATCTTTTGTTTGCTGTCCTTGTCCTATTCTTGTAGCTTAATCATTATTGTAGGAACTGCCTGACATGAGCCGACTAGCTTACCGGTACTGCAACTATCCTCTCATCTTATCATCATCATCATCATCATCATCACAGCTGTCAACATAATTTCCACCATATTTCACAGCAACAATGTTATTTCCACTACCATCCTCTCACTAAACTATAACACCACTACAGTCATCACCATATCACCGTAACACTGTACCACCCCACAGTACCATCACCATCTCCACCACACCACATCACTGTACTCTGTCCTTCATTCCTTACGTCCACCACACCATACCACACCACACTACCAACAATGTCCACCACCACCCACCCTACACCATCTCTTCCACCCACCCCCACAATCTTTCAAATACCATCCACACCACAAAACTTCCACCAGTACCACCACCTTTAGTACACCACCACCCACACCCACCCACCTACACCCACATCTCTGCTCCACCTGACAGTCTTTTGTTTACAGACTGACCTTTAAATATCGGAAACTGCGAGATGCTTCCAGCTGTCTCAACGCTCCGCTCCAGACCTCACCTATCCCGAAATATTAGGTAAGTATAGCCATTAAAACCTCAATTAGCGATTTATTACTAACGTCTAGATATCAAAAAGGGTGGATTGAGTTAGTAGGTTTGCGATGGGAGATGGAGATTGAGGGATTTTGTGAGTTAGAGTGGTTGAAGTCGAGGCCACTTGGAGGAACTGAACGCGGCCTATCCTTATGTATGAATCACGGTCAGGAGTTGCCGCCTAGTGACTTCTCCCTGTCATACCGGCGTCGCTACACCAGGTCCTGATATACCACCCTGATACCACTTGTTATACCATCTCGTTATGCCACTTCTCGTTGTGCTACCTCCCGTATACCACCGTCATAGTCCAGTATATCATGCCACCTCTGTCATACTAACTTCATACCACTTCTTTCATATTATCCAGTAATACCACCCCTGTCATACCAGCTCTTGTCATGTCAGCCTTATATATGCCCTTGTCATACCAGCCGTCATACCAGTCATGTCCCTCATACCAGCCTGTCATACCATATTTACCATAGGCTATACCCTTTTTCATACTCATACCATGTCATACCGCCCCTGTTTCCAGTCATACCATAGTCAATACACCACTCAAACCAATGTCTTGCCAGTCATACCGACGTCATACCACTGTCATACCACCCTTGTCATACCACTCGCCATACCATCTGTCATACCGGTCATTTCTTGTCATTTCCTAGTTGCCAGGGTTATTGGGGACTCTCTATCTCTGTCTCTCTCTCTCTCTCCCCACATATTTTCAGCTCAGACTAAAACACTGCCACGTTTCCTTCGTTATTCGTAAAATATTGTGAAATCTGCCAGTCCTTTAAATCGTGACGTCATTTCGGGTCACGCACTGCCTCCCCAACACCCTCCCCCCTTCCCCTCCCCTCCTCCTACCTCTCCCCTTCCCCTCCCCTCCCCACACCTCCCTCCCCCTCTCCCCAACCCTTCCCTCTATATGCAATCCACCTTGAATTTACTTTCCTATCTTCTCCCATTTTCCATTCTTTCCTCCCTGCCTCATTTAATCTCTCTCTCTCTCGTCTTTCTTTTACGTTTCCTTTTATTCCGTTTCCCCTTCCTTCCCTCTCTCTTTTTCCTTAGATCCATTCTCTCTCCTCCTTATCTCTCTTTTCCTCACTCCTGTCCTCATCCTCATCCTCTCACTATTTCCATACCATCCTCTCCTCATCCTCATCTTCTCCATAATTCTCTCCCTTCACCTTTTTCCTCTCTCCAGTAATCGTTTTTCCCGTCCTCTTCATCTCTATCGTCCTTTTCATATTCACCATACAGAACGTCAAGATGTAACATACAGAATAAATCGCTAAGAAAGAGGCATTACGAAGCCTCCTATGTCATCTTCTACCCCCTGTCGATCCGCTCCTTCAGGCACTCTCCTCTCCAACCCAGCCCACTTCACAAACGTATCTTTATGCTGCCCTTTCATCCACTCTGTCCTATTGTCCCCTCCTCTCTCTCTCTCTCTCTCTCTCTCTCTCTCTCTCTCTCTCTCTTTCCATCTCATTCAATCTCATACCTGTGTTTAGGTGTACTTCCTCTCCCTCCCCCTCTTCCCCTCCCTCTTACTTCCCCCTTCCCATTCTCCCTCTCCCTCACCCTCTCCCTTCCTGCTGTGCCGTCCTTCCTGCTGGCTATCCCTCTATTTGACTTTTAGAATACATACTATAATTATAAAAAGATTATTTGTAACACATATAACAGTCTCAGAGGAGCCTATATGGCCAATTGGTTTCCTTTATACTCCCCCTTCCTCTCTCTCCTCCCCTCTCCCCACCCCTCTCTCCCCTCCCGTTTCCCCTCCCCCTCCTCTTGCCCTTCCCCTTCCCCCTCCTATATAATTACCATCATTAGAGCAAGAGTAATGGTGAAAAGAAGGGGACGTCTTACCACGCGACCCCCATAAGAAGCACCATCCCTCATGTGGAGAGAGAGAGAGAGAGAGACGACAAATTTGTAATATTTTCTTCTTGCTATCTCCCGACGATTTTATTTAGCTTCAGGGAGACCTCTGGTGGTGAAGGAGTGAACAAAGGCTGCCTCTCTCTCTTTCTCTCTCTCTCCCAGGAAAATCGTCAGGCGAGCAAAAGACAATATGCGTCACCGTAGTGAAAGGGTGACATTATACCGTAACCACACAGACCCCTACACTAATGAGATGGCAGCCGTGAGAGGTCAGGTTATACGGGGAGGGGGGAGGGAGGGGGGAGGTTGGGGAGTAGAGGGACGGAGGAAGGAGTGGGAGGGAGAGAGGAAAGGGAAGGGAGGAAAACGGGGAAGGGAAGGGGGAAAAGAGAGGAAGGGAAGGAAGGAACACGAGGAAACAAGGGGGGAATAGAGAGGAAGCTAAGGGGAAAGGGGAGGAAGAGGGGAAAGGAGGAAGGTTGAGGGGTTGAAAGCGAAAGGGAAGGGAGGAGGAGAAGGGGGAGAAATGTAAGTAAGAATGGGAGGAAAGAAGGGGAAAGGGGAGAGGCAGGGAGAGGAGGAGACGGGATAGAGAAACCAAACCCTGGGGAGGGGGGAGGTGAAGGGAGCATAGCAGGGGGGGAAGGGGGTGGTGAAGGGAGCAGAGGGGAAAGGAGGGAAATCTAAACTCCATAGTAGGCCCATCATCGCAACACCTGCCTTTGGCCCAGACTTTGGTTTAATAATTTTCAGCCGAACACATTAGCACTTGTCAATGATCCTTATTCTTGTCTGTTAAGGATGCTCCCTAGCACCTCTTCCTTAGCTATTTATTTTTGGATATGGCTAGTTACTATCCTTTTGTGTATTATTTATGCTGAGTATGGTGGTATTTGAATGATTTACATGACACAGAAGAGGAGAGTAAGGAGTAATAAGCAAAATAAATCGCTTAGGAAGAGGTATTAGTAGGCTTCCTAACCTTAAGCTAATACCGCCCAATATATTGTCCTTTCATTTATTATTTATTGTACAGAACAGATAATTTTGTTCAATTTACGTGAGATCATAGTAAATGGAATAATGAAATCAGTGTACAGTGCCTTCTGTTTGAAAAAATCTCTAAGCTGAATAAAATCGTCTGGAAATAGCAGTAACATTACTAGCTATAATTACCTCTTCCGGGGCTGCGTAGGAGCCGAGGCTAGGCTATCATAATCCAGACCATTTAAACCTTAGGCCGCCAGTATACGCCCCTGATAATTTTATAGTGAACCTTCCCGCCGCCTCTTGGATTCGAATCATGGTGCGTTCCTCTTTGTACAGCCGTAGTGAAGGGTTTAAGGGTAGTATTCTCGGCTGCCTTAGAGATTTCGTAACATCTTTTCCTTAGCTCTTTATCTTGCTAAGATTGCACAAATAATCACCTGTATTTTATTGATGCAAGTGGTCGATATTAAACCTATAAAATGCCATACAAGGGAATATTCAGGCCACTCAGGTGTAATATGCAAAATAAATCGCTAAGGAATAAGTGTTACGAAGCCTCTTGTGCCGCTCAGAGAAAAAGAACCTAAGGCCAAGCTACTGAACCTCACGTATGGATTCTAACACCAAACCCTTCTAGATATTCTTAGGATCAGGTTGTGTCTAACTTAGTGTTTTTAATTAGTTTGTGATGGAGAGGAGGGATTGGGTGGCGAGGGTGTGGGTGGGGTGGGGAGGGAGAGGGTGTGGGGGAATGGGTGAGGAGGGAGAGGGTGTGGGGGAAGTGGATGGGGAGGAAATGGGTGAGGAGGATGTGGGTGAGGAGGGAATGGATGGAGCGGGTTGTGATGGGTGGAGAACTGGAGTGGGTGATGTGGTGGAGCACTGCAGGAGTGGGTGATTTGGCAGAGAGGTGATTGAGAGAGGAGTGGATGGTGGAGAAATGGTGGATATGAGGGGTGGAACTGGCTACAGGGCGAAGATATCTTAAAAGGGGTAGGGACACACACACACACACACACACACACACACACACACACACACACACACACACACACACACACACACACACACACAGACTAGAGGAGGAGGAGGAAGAGTGGAGTGGAAGCTGGAGTGGAGAAGGAGAGGTTAAGGAGCTGTCTCATCACTACACATCTTATCTCTCCCTCTCTCGTCTTTCTTATCTTTCCCTCACTCCTTTTTCTTCTTTCGTCCTTTTTATCTCTCCCTTTCTCTTCCCTCTTCCTTCTTCTTATCTCTTCCTCTTTTCTTTCTCTCTTCCTTCTTTATCGTTATTCTTCTAGCTTTTCCCCTCTTTTCTTTTCCTTACTTTTCCTTCATCTTTTACTTTCTTTCATCCGTACATTCTTATCTTTCCTTATCTTCTTCCTTCTTCATCTTTGTCATCTTTCTTCATCTTCCAGTCTCATTATTTTCCACATTTTCTCTTCGTTCTTTTCCTTGTTCCTTACTCTATACCTTCTTCTCTCCTTACTAATTTCTTCTACCTTCGTCTCTCTCTCTCTCTCTCTCTCTCTCTCTCAAACATCACTGCTGGAAATATCCTTCTTTAGTATATAATGGGTGGATATAGTGATTTTGCACGTGATAGAGATAGACTGATAGATATAGGCAGATAGACAAATAGACAGATTGATAGACTGTTTTTCTTAGCCTCGACACTTGTTCCTTTTCCCGAAATTCTCTTCCTCATCTAATTCCTCCTCCGTACAGTAACGCGCAGAAGTTCGCTAACATCCCCTCCCTGTGTCCTGCTTTCCATGTTTCTCGTTTCTCTCCTGAACGTCAGAGAGTGTTCTTCCAATTTATGCCATTTAATGTGTGCCTCATATTCCCGCCACATAAATACAGGTTAACTCGCCACATGAAAGTAACTTGACTGGTATCATATGTGTTGCAGGCACGCTTCAGTCTGCTGGTGTGGGTGTGGCAGGGGGAGTAGAAAATGACATAAGGTAGACACTGATGACGTTGATTAAGCCGTCCCCGCAACGCAAGAGAAGAGAGTGTTATTTATGGATCACCCTGTATCTCATGTAACCCCTTCATCCACCAGAAAGATGTGTACATGAACTTTTGACTTTGCTGTTCTCTATCAGTCACACTCACTCATCCACCCACTCACCCACCCACCCACCACCCACCCACCGACTCACTCCCTCTCACCCCTCCCTTCTCACAATCAATCGCTCTCTGCAGCCTTTTCTTGTCATCAGTCTGTCTTTCCGACACCTCACCAATCTTCATGTGATTCTCTCTCTCTCTCTCTCTCTCTTACTCCTCGCTGACAACCATTTTCCCCTTTCCAGCCTGTCATTCCTCTCTTTCCCTCCCCTTTTCCTCTCTTCTTTATTTTCATATCTTTTCTCTCCTCCTATCATTTCTTTTCCTTCCTTCTCCCTTCTCATCTTTCTCCTCCCTGCTCTAAATCTTTTTCTCTTTATTTTTGCTTTCTTCTTATTCTTCTTCCCTTTATAATATCCTTCCTCCAGCTTCTCCCTCCTCCTCCTCCTCCTCCGCTCATTATCTCTCCCCTCTTCATTTACCTTCACATCTCATATTTCCTTAACTTCTCTCCCATCTCTCACTCTTCTTCTCTCTCCCTCCCCTCCCCTTTCCCCCCCTTCCCCTCCTCTACCTAAACACCCCTCATTTTACTTCCTCTTTCCCTCCCCTCCCTAATCTCCTCTCTTTTACTTCCCCTCATTCCTGCACCTCCTATCTTTCCATCTTTTCTCTTCTTCCCCTTTCCCCTCTGTGTCCCTTCCTTGTTCCTCTCTTCCTTCCTCCTTTCCCCTACTAATTTTTTACTTTTTCTCATCTCTCTCTCTCTCTCTCTCTCTCTCTCTCTCTCTCTCTCTCTCTCTCTCCATTCTCTTCTCTTGCTTTCCATCCTTCCCTCACCTTCTCTTTTCCTCCCTCCCCTCACATCCCCCCTTCTTTCTCTCCCTACTTTGCCTTCCCCTCCCTCCTTTCCTCTTCCCTCGCAACACTGTCTTTCTGCTCCTTTCCGTCTGTCCTTTCCTCTCTCTACCCTTCCTTTCCCCCTCACTCCTTCCTCTCTCTACCCTTCCTTTCCCCCTCACTCCTTCCTCTCTCTACCCTTCCTTTCCCCCTCACTCCTTCCTTCCCCTCCCCTCTTCCCTCCATCTCTTCCTTTTTCCTCCTCCTCTTTCCCCTCCCGTCTTTCCCTCCCTCTCCCTTCCTTCCCCTCCATTCCACCACTTCTCACAGCCTCCCAGTCCCCTCGCAGCCATAAAGATCTCCCCTCGGCTTTCCCCTCTTTCTCACGGACGCCCATTGGACACACCTCCTCACATGGGTCCATAGGAGGCTTCGTGGCACCTCTTCCTGAGCGACTTAGCCTACGTATTACTCCTCAACATTCTTTTCTGTCCTTTTTTCTTGCCCTTCATTTTCGTCCTTTATTTCTTGCTCTTTATTTGTATCAATTATATACCGGTACGTGGAATATTTGAGGTGTAATATGCAAAATAAATCGCCAAGGAATGGGTACTAAGAAATCTCCAAAGCCACTTAGAATTCTGACTTCCTGACTGACTGACTGACTTCCTGACTGACTTCCTGACTGGGTGGTTATAGAGCCTTCTTTCCTTCCTTCTCTGTTTCCTTCAGCTCAATTTTCCTTTCATAATTTCTTAACTCTCGTCTTCCGCCTTTCCTCCCCTCCCTCCTTAATCCTTCCTTCCTTCTCTCCTTGGTTCTTTCCTTCCCTCTCTCCCTCCTTCCTCCTCTCCCTGCTTCTTTCCTTCTTTCCTTCCTTCCTCCATCATTCATTCGTTATTCCTATACTGCAGCGATGAATTAATTTTTCTTCCCTTCCTTCTTTTTCTTATTCTTCCTTCCTTCCCACTTTCCTTTTCCTTTTGCCTTTTGAGTCACGTTTACTTTCATTATAAGCCATTATCATAACAGTAAAGTGCCATTTGGGGGCCACTGATGACCCATTCTCTCTCTCTCTCCCTCAAAGTCCGAACCCCTGCCAGAAGAACTCTCATGTCTGTGTGATCTATGTAACACTGAGTCAGGATCGTTGCTTTGTGTGGTTAACCTGTGAAAAGGATAGTCTTCGATCACGCATGGAGGAGGAGAAGGAAGAGGAAGATGAAGAAGAGGAGGAGGAGGAGGAAGAAGAGGAAGAAGAGAAGGAGTAAGGAGGACGGTCGTATTATTTTGGCCTCTAAGCATATCTTCCCTGGCGAATTATATTACATCTTACACCCTATCACTCTCTCCTATGTTTTTTATGATTAAAAAGCATCAACATGAATTACATAAACGAAATTAAAAAAAAATAATAATAATTACTGTGCTCTATGTAAAAAAATAAGCTGCGAAGGGAGTGAGAATACGGAACCTAATCTGGCGAGGAGAGCGACCCCAATTCAAGTGGCCTTTGAAGTTTCCTAACAACTCTTCCTTGGCGAGTTATTCTGGACATTACACATTAGTATTCCCTTGTTCATTACTCATACAAACTCCGCCGATACTGAGGCTTAACATACAAGGGAGAGACACGGTGCAGTGTGACAAATCAATAAAGATAAGGTGTTAAGGAATAGGATGATTAGAGGAGGCAAAATCAGCATACATGGGGGAGTCACGGTGCCATGGGATAGAATGAATCGCAAAAGTGGAAGTGCTAAGGGAGAGGCCAAGTTAGCATGCCGTGTCTCCTCCTCCCTCAACCACAGGAGACAACGAGTACCTTGTGTTGGGTTACCTGCCGGGCTTGAGTTACCTTTTGCTCTTCTCTCATATCTCCCCTTCTCTTTTCTCTTCGCTCGTCTTCTCTCCTCTCCTCTCTCACGTTACATACTCTCTTCTACTACTCCCCCCCTCTTCTCGTCTCTTCTCTAATCCTGCCCTGTCCTTGCTTCTCCTCTCCTATCTTCTCCTATCCAATCCTTTCCGTTAATCTCCTCTCCTCTCTTTTCCCTGTTTTATCTCTTTTCTTTTCAACTCGTCTTGTTTCTCTTCTCTTCTCTCACCTCGCCTCGCCTCTCCTCTCCTCTCATTACTTTTCCCATTTTCTTTAAACTTGCCTTTTGTTTTCTCATCGTCCCTTCTTTCTCGTCACTTTCCTCTCCCCTTCCTTTCTCTCCTTTTCTTTCATCCTCTCCTTTCTTTTATTTTATATTTTTCCTCCTTTATCTAATTTTTACTTTTTTATTCTTTTGTTCCCTCTTTTCTTCCATTTCTCTTTTTCTTTCACTTTATGATTTCGGTTATTTTACTTTTCTCATTTTTAACTCTCTCTCTCTCTCTCTCTCTCTCCACCCTTCTGGTATTTTCCTTTATGTGTTACTGAAACGACATTTATGTGTTTTCTTATGGCTTTCATATCAAGAGAGAGAGAGAGAGAGAGAGAGAGTGTTTAAAGTTGAAAGGAGTTCGTAAATGCGTGAGAAAGTGAGCGAGACTGAGTGATGGATTAAGTTTGAGAGAGAGGGAGAGAGAGAGAGAGAGAGAGAGAGAGAGAGAGAGAGAGAGAGAGAGAGAGAGAGAGTTTCCATGAGTGATAGTGATGGATGTGTGCGAAAATGAAAGGAAGAAATAAGACTGGGAAGGGAGAGGGAGAGAGAGAGAGAGAGAGAGAGAGAGAGAGAGAGAGAGAGAGAGAGAGAGAGAGAGAGAGAGAACAGACAGCCTCGCCTCTTCAAAATGAAAGAGACACATATTGCCCTTTCCTTTTCCCTCCACCTCTCCCTCCTTCCTTCTTTCCTCCTTTATGCTCCTCTCTCTCTCTCTGTCCATCACTTATTCCTTCCTCCTTCCTTCCTCCCTCCCATCTCCCCTCCTGCTCCCCCTCTCCCTCTCTTTCCCCTCCTCCCTTCCCTTCCCTTCCCTTCCTTTCCCACAACTTCCTGTGGTTTCTTTCAAAATTCATTTACGACCACCTTTACCCCATTCTTCCCTCTTTATTTTTTATTTTTCTCTCCCTTTATCCCTTCTTTTTCTCCCCTTCTTTCCCTTTTCTTCCCCTTATTTCCTTTTTCCTAAATTTCTTTCCCTTTTCCTCCCTTTCTTTCCTTTTTCCTCCCATTCTTTCCCCTTTTCTCCCTTTCTTTTCCTCCCTTTCTTTCCCTTCTTTTTCTCCCTGTCTTTCCCATCTCTCCTCCCTCTTCCTTCAGTCTTTCTTTCTCTTTCCCCCTCTCATCCTCATCCTCTTCTCTCTCTCTCTCTCTCTCTCTCTCTCTCTCTCCTGGAAGACGTGGTGTAAGGCAGTGGAGGAGAAAGAGAGGAAAGTAGAGGAAGAAAGTGGAGAAGAGGATGAGGGAAAAGATTGAAGGAGAGGAGGATGAAGTGGAAGAGGAAAGGAAAATGGAATAAGAATGTGGAGGAGAGAAAAGTGGAGCAAAAGAGGAGAAGGAGAGGAGGAAGCTGGAGTAAAGGAGAGGAGAAAGGATGGAGGAAAGTGGAGGAACAGGAAAGGTGGTGGAGGAGGGAAGAGAATGTGGAGGAAGGATGTGGAGGAGAAGTGGAAGACGTGAATTGGAAGAGGTTGAGGAGATGACTTAAAGTGGTCTGTCTGGTGGTCATGGGGGAGGCTGAGAGAGAGAGAGAGAGAGAGAGAGAGAGAGAGAGAGAGAGAAGGGGGGGGTTGAGGGGGAGAGGCCAAAAGGGTACAGAGCCGAGAGGAAAACTGAGATGTGTGTGTGTGTGTGTGTGTGTGTGTGTGTGTGTGTGTGTGTGTGTGGAGAGAGAGAGAGAGAGAGAGAGAGAGAGAGAGAGAGAGAGAGCAGAATTACCAAAGAATGAGAAATAATTGACAGAAAGCAAACTGTCTGCTTTCACCAAACCATTCGCTGTGTTCACGTCTTCAATATTGCATCCTCAAAACAAACAAAAGCTACAAGGAAGAAGATAATGCAGGGTAGACACTGATAACGATAAGAGCCGTCCTCGCCACACACACAAAAAATCGGCATCATAGTGTAATTCTGACCATTTCGTTTCATAAGGCGTCATTAACAGAGGTACTTAATGGAAATCGTTTATTTAGATGGGTTCGTTGCTGCCCCCAAGAGGTTTGAACCCAGGATTTTACAAGAATAATTGCCCGAGACTGTACATGGCGTGGGTGAATGGATGGGGGTTCGATTCTGTGGTGGTGCACGCTTCTGCTGTGGCGTTCCCACGGTTAGAGGTGAGGGGGGTAGTAGGGGAGAGAGAGAGAGAGAGAGAGAGAGAGAGAGAGAGAGAGAGAGAGAGAGAGAGAGAGAGAGAGAGAGAGAATCAGCAGGGTTCAGGATGTCAATCTCCTCCCCTCATCACTCATCCCGCATCACCCGTCCCTGTCACCACCACCACCACCACCACCACCATTACCATACTCTCTACCATAACCACGTACTCACCCTCTCCACCACCACCACCATCATCCACTATTCTCACCCTCCACAGTCACCACACCACACCACTATACCCCGCACGATCATCATTATACTCATCCTCTTCATCACCACCACACACAGCACTACCACCCCCACCATCGTCATCACCACTATTCTCACCCTCTCCACCACCACCATCACCAGCACCACCATTAATCTCCACCAAACCGTGGAATAATTACAATGGAAAATTCTTAAGCTAATTAAAATATGACAAGATCCATCGGCCCTCTCAAAAATTGTACCCAGGTTAGGAAAAATAAATGAATAAGTCACGAATGAATTAATAAAGAAAAATTGATGCCGAGAATGGGAAACTGAATAAAAATATCTTTAATAGGAGGAAAACTCGATACACAGTGAAATGGGGACATGGAATATTGAGTCGACGGTTTCGTGTGGGGGATATTTGTTGAGTACTTTCCTTGTCATGGACGCTTGGATACATTTCGTTGAGTCTAATATTAAGTTTAAAACAGTTCCCCTTCGTCCTCTCTCTCTCTCTCTCTCTCTCTCTCACGTTGGTTCTTTCTCTCGCATTTCCTCTTGGTAATTCAATCCTCTCACTTTTTATCCTCGCCTCCCTTCCTCTGCACTTCTTTTATGCTCTGGCTACTGAATCTCTCTCTCTCTCTCTCTCTCTCTCTCTCTCTCTCTCTCATTTTTCCTTATTTAGCTCTCCCTCTCCCTCTCGATTTCGCTGTCCTCTTCCTCCTCGCCTTTCTCTTCTCCCCACCTTCTCGCTCTCTTCTCCTTCCTCCCCCTCCCTCTTTCTCCTCCTCCCCTTCACCCCTTACCCTCCTCTCCTCTTACACTTCCTCCTTCTCCCTCCTTCATCTCTGTTTTTTATGCCTCTCTTTTGTTGTCCTTTCTCTCTTTCTCGTTCGCCACTTTGTCCTCTCTTTTTTTCTCTCTCTCCCGGGTCGTATTACGCTTCCGTCTCTTTCTTGGGATTGTTATGTGCGTTAGTGTGTTTTTTCTTTCATTCTCACGCACATGGGTTCGTTTGCCCATATGGAGGAGGGGTAAGTGTGTGTGTGTGTGTGTGTGTGTGTGTGTGTGTGTGTGTGTGTGTGTGTGTGTGTCTCACCATGAATAAACAGACGAGCACCTACACAGTTTGTCAACAAACGCTCCACAAAATAAATAAACAAGAAGATGCCTAAACAAACAAACAAACACACAGATAAGAGCAGTATCTTGGTGTGTGTGTGTGTGTGTGTGTGTGTGTGTGTGTGTGTGTGTGTGTCCGCGCCTAGGATACACGGTACATGTAGTACACAGGCACTAACTTGCATACATTATAGAACACACACACACACACACACACACACACACACACACACACAAATAATGAGAGGTAGTGGGAGGATGGAGATTTAAAGGAAATGGAGATGACTAAGGGAAAGTGGGTGAGGAAATGGGAGAGGGATGGAGGAAAGGGAGGTCAGGGAACTGCCAGAGAGAGAGAGAGAGTGGAAGAGGAGAAATACGAAGGGGGAGGGGAGAGACAGGGAGGAGAGGACGAGTCAAGCTATATTGGGCTAGCTGGTTGGGTAGTAACGTATACGATTTCGGCTCTCTCCCCTTCGGCTCAAACCTCTTCCCTAGCCCTCCGATGCTGCTATCCGACTACCAGTGTGGATAGTCGGGTAAAAATACATCAGGGCCAGGTAAGGTTAGTATCTTTCAGCCAAGGATGGGATGATGGGTGGATTAAAGGGTACTAGCCGAATGGCACCGTTCACCGAATGGTATGTAAACAAAAATAGATCATGATCGAGGAAGCAAGGATGACGAAACGGCTTGTGCCTCTGTTCCACTTGTCTAACCTCGGTTCATTTACTCTCTCTCTCGACCCTTTTTTTTTTTTAACATGGTTTATTGCGGATCTTTTCCATTTATATCCTTAATTCTACCGCATTTTCTCATCTTTTCTTCATTACTACTTCGTTACCCCAAGTTTTCCTCTTTAGCTTTCCTTTCTCTCCCCTTTCCCCTTATATTTCCTTGTCATCAGAATACTACCGTTTCCTCTTCATTTACCCGCTAGTATTCCTTTCTCGCTTTTTCATTACTTTCTTCCTCCCTTAACACCCTCATTCCAGTGATTTGTGCTCGTATTATTTTATGCCTGCTCTCCTGACGATTTTTTTTTTTTTTTAGATCAGGAGGGATTTTTCGGGTTGGAGGAGTTAAAGACTTATTCCCTCACTGTAATAATAATGATAATAATAATAACAATAATAATAATAATAATAGCCAAGTAAATACAAAGAGGGAGTCAGGAAGAATAAACTAGTGTCATCGGATTTAAGTTTTTTTTTTTCCTCTCTCTCTGCCCTACTTAAATTACCTCGGAGATCTCCTAACACCTTTTCTTCTCCGATTTATTCTACACATTACACCTCGGATATTTAAAAATATACAAATAACACGGAAGAGACTAGCAAGGTGTAATGGAATATAATGTTAAGGTGTAACATGGGAAATAAATAGGTAAGGACAAGGCGTTACGAAGCTTCCAATGCCACTTAGTATACGCCACTTAATTTTTCAGTTTCATTTTTTTCCGTACTCACCTCACACTTAAGCTCCTGACCACTTTCATTTTTTCCCCTTTACTTTTTTTCATTTCCCCCTTCCTTTATCTTTCATATTCTCCATCCTTTACGACTTTCATTTTCTCCCTTCCTTTACGACTTTCTTCATTCTTCCCCTTCCTCTCCTTCCTTATATTTTCCCCTTCCTTTCCTTCTTCCATTTTCCCCATCCTTTCCTTCTTTCATATTTTCCCCTTCCTTTACGACTTTCAATTTTTCCCATTCATTTACTTTTCATTTTTCCCCTTTATACTTCAGATTTTTTTTTTTTTTTTCAATTTGTCATCTTTTCTACGTCATTTGCCTTCTTTTATGACCTCGTCGTTGATTTGGGCTTTTTCCGGTGTTTCATTTAGTTTCGTTCACTTGTTTTCCGTGTTTTACCTGTTTATTACGTCACTAAATTATGGCCGTCTACGTTCACTTTCAGATATTTTCAGCTGTTTCATTTAGTTTCGTTGTTTTTCTTACGCTATCCTCATCAGATTCACGTTTCAATTAGATTCGGTCTTTTTTTTTTCATTAGTTATTAAGCTAAGATCCATATTTTCCGCGACATTTACTTCCGCTCTCTTAGTTTCCTTCCAAGAGGTTATCGGTTTCGTTTAATTTCGTTCATTTTCCGTATGTTTATATTTTGACACCGAGTTATATTCTCCGCTGTTACATTTATTTTCGTTCATTTCTGTCTCGTTCTATTATTACTACGACATGCTCTCAGAATCACAAATATTCGCCTGTTTCATTTAGTTTCGTTCACGTTCCTTCCCTCTTGGCCTCATCTATTATTAGCGCCCATTAATTCCTTATTTGGCACGCTCACAGGTTCACATATTTTCGGCTGTTTCATTTACCTTCGTTCACTTTCACCCCACTTTTGGCATGTTTACAAGTCTATATAATTTCGGACGTTTCATTAAAATTTTAACAATAATGCTTAAATTCACATTATTTCGACCCTTACAGTAACTTTTGCATTTTTTTTTTAAATTTTTTTTTTTTTTTTTTTTTTTTTATAGACCGGCAGGGATATTGGGATCACTCGTTTCATTTTTTTTTTTTTTTTTTTTTTTTTTTTTTTTTTTTTTACTGCCCTGAAGCTTGAGTTTTGGTGTCGTGTGCTGTGCTGTGATTATGGTGCGTTGTGGCGTTGTGTGGTGTGGGGTGTGGTGAGGGATAGGGTGTTGTAGTGTGGTGTGGTGTACCAAGGTCTTGGGTGTACGGTGTGGTGTATCGTGTGGCATGTGGTGTGCTGTGATGTAGTTGTGTTGTGGTGTGCAATACAGTGTGGTATGGTGTGGTGTGTTTTGCTGTTACCATTACCTTCACTACCACTATCACCATCACTGCCACTGTCATCATCATCACCATCATTACCAGTCATCACCGCCAGTCACTGTCACCATAGTCACTGTCTCCATCAACTCCAGCATGGTTACTCACTATCCCCATCACCATTAGTGCTGTTGTAATGTCATCACCATCGTCACTATCACCATTAGTAACATCACCACCTCCATCACCATTACCGGCAATCAGTCATCACCATTATTAGCCATTACTACGACGATTTTCAGTCGGTATCACTAGTCACTATCACTCACCATTCAATCACCATCACCACCTTCACTATCACCATTATCATCATCACCACCACCACTTCCTCTGTAGTAATCGATATATTTTGTCTTCACCAGTCACTATCACCATCACCATTAACAATCACCATCACAACCTTCAGTCACCGCCATTTTCACCATCACCATTATCACCATCAGTAGTCACGACCACATTTTTCAATCGCTATCATCGTCACCATTAATAGTACCATCACCACCATTATCACCATCTATAGTCACCTTCATCGGTCACTATCACCATCACGATCACTATCACCATCTGGGCCACTTATACCGCATCCTGTGTGTCTGTCTGTCTGTACGTACGTCCGTTCTGCTCTTACTCAACCCCTCACCCACCCAACCTCACCTCCACCTCACCCACCTAACCCCATACACACACACACACACACCACCCACGCGCCCACAACCCACACTGCTCTCTCTCACTCTCTTTCCTCTTTCTCCTCTCTAATCTCTACACTGGGCAACCGGCACCCATCGTGGAGTTGCCAACATCCCAAATCCTCTCAACTTTTAATCCCTTTCTTTCCCTCAGTCAACAACTTGGGGTGTTATTGAGTTGACTGGGGGTTTAATCTATCCTATCTGTTGTTTGGGGGCTGATAGATAGGGTGGGCAATGGTTAGAAAGGGTAGAATTAAAGGTTGAAGTTGGTGGTAAAATCTGGCAGCTAAGAGAGGGGGAAGAACCATATGTTTCGGATTGGCTGTTCCCTTCTCGCTTAAGCCCGTATTCTAGGTTGCATTGGAGGATTCGTGGCAGCTTTTCCTTAGCGATTTATTTTGCTTAATTACACCTGACTATTCTCGTGTGCGTACCCTGTCTTACGGCTTAACTGTGTACCTGGTTACATAGGCATCTTTTCCTTAGCGATTTATTTTTACTTGTTACACATCCCTCTTCTCTCGCGTTATTTATATCGTTTTAATTTCGATATAGTTTGCATTAGTAACATACAGGAGGATATTGATGTGCAATGTGTAGAAAAAATCGCAAAGGAAGAGGCGTTACGTAATCTCCAAAGCCACTTAGAATACGATGCTCATTAGTGGGCATGAGAGTCGGGGTGGAGGGTAATGGGGGAGTTAATGTAATTTTCATCCATTCGTCAAGTTATCCATCCTCTCCAGTTCGTCCTTACTGCATCCTTTTTTTCGTCCATTCGTCAGCTTATCAATAATTTTCCATTCGTTCAATCGTCAACTTCCTCATCATTTTCCTTTCGTTCAGTCGTCAACTTCTGTATCATTTTCCCCTTTTGTTCAGTCCCCATCTTGCTACAGAGGAGAAAATTAGGTTATGATGCCGAAAGATTTTCAAAACTAAATAAACTCGCAAGGCATTACCAAGAAGATCTAAATCCAGCCATGGCAAATAAAGGGTTAAGTTACGCAGTTTGAGATGAGAAAAATAAATCGCTAAAGAAGAGTTGTTTGATATCCTCCCAGGTCTCTAAGAAATGCCAGTTATAGCTTCCATACTTTCATTAATTCTCCTGTCTCCCATTCTCCCATAGATTCCACTTTTTAAAAATTGATTCTGCATTTTCCATACTCACATAGATTCCATCCATACTGCCATATATTACATCCAGGCTACCATAAATTCCTACCATTCTCCCATAGTTTTAATTCCATACAACCACAGATTTCTTTACCTTCCATACTGCTTTACTTCCCGCTGTCCCACACACTGCCATAGAATCCCTCATTTCCATATTGCCATAGTTAGCTGTTTCTTATATTAATGGATTCTCCAGTCTTCCTGCTACCATAGATACTCCCATAGATTCCCATGTCTTCCTACCCCCATAGATTCCTTCCGTACTTTGATATATGACTCTCTTCCTTTTCCCATATATTTCTTCCTCACTCCTATAGAATCCCGTCTGCCATACTTCCATAGATTCCCTTCCATCCTCCCATAAATCCCCCCGTCTTCCATACTCCCATATATTTCACACTTCCATTCCCTTGCCCCCCATTCCACCATAAATTTCCCTACCATCATAACTCACCATTTTCTCATAACCATAACCATAACTTTCTCTTCCTTCACCCACGCCACATCGCCTCCATTAACTTCACACCCCTGGTCTTTCACATTTATTCTTGAGTCTTCCCTTCCTTCGCTTTTTTCCTCTTTCCTTTAGCCTTTTTCATCTTCATTTTTTCCTTCTTCATACTTTTCGTTCACTATTTTCTTCGCCCGTTTCTTCCTGCATTGTTTCCCATTCCTTTCTCTCCTTCATTTCCTTCCCTTCTTCTTCTTTTTTTTTTTTATCTAAAGTACTTTGTTCTTTTCTTTAATTTTTCTTTCCTGTTTTCCACATATCTTTCCATTTCTCCTTCCTTCCTTCCTTTATCTCACGTTCAGTTATTTCCTTCTTTCTCCAACTCTCTCCCTTTCTCCTTGTCTTCCTTCCCTCCCTGTCACCACTCCTCACTCCCTACTCCACCACGTAACTTGCACAGCCCTTCTCCCCTCTCCTCTCCTCTCCTTTTTCCATTTCCCCTTTCCCTCTTCCTTCCTCTTATCCCCCTTCCCTCTTTCTTCCCCTTTTCTTCCCCCGTCCCCCTTCCTTCCTCTTCCTCCTTCCCTTTCCTCTTCCTTCCTCCGCCACCCCCCCTCTCTCTCTAGCCTCTCACTTTACCAATAGCCACTTATCTCCTGTAATCCTTTATAATTCCCCTACCATCTCTCTCTCTCTCTCTCTCTCTCGCTTGTGTGTTTAGCGATAACTACCTATTTGTCTAACTACTCACCTACTTGCCCTTCCCAATCTCTATATACCTGTATCAGTGGCAGTATATATCAGTCTATTTATCTTTCCATTTGTTTATCTATCTGTCTTTCTTATCTGTCTTTGTTTTCTGAGAGAGAGAGAGAGAGAGAGAGAGAGAGAGAGAAAGAGGAGAAATGGGAGAGGTTATGGTGTAATGTGATTCTCTCTCTCTCTCTCTCTCTCTCATAATCTGAAGCAGACTAACTATTATATATTAATGGGTTATGTAATTCTGATTGTCTCGTCTACCCAATGTTCCTTTCTCCCTTTGTATTATCCTTCTCCTCCCTTTATTCCTTTCTTCCTTTCATTCTTCCTCTCTTTCTTTTTTTCAACCTCAATTCCTTTCTTCCATTTCTGTCTTCCTCTCTTCTTCCCTTCTCCCCTTCCCCCCCTTTTTCTCGTCTCTCTATTTCTCTCCTTCCTTCTTCCCTTCCTGCTTCTCTCCCTTTCTTTATTCCTCGTTCCCACCATCCTTCCTTCCTTCGCTTCCTTCCTATCGTCCTTCCTTTCTTCCTTCCTTCATTAATCTTTCCCTTCCTTTATCCTTTCTTTCCCTCCTTTCCTCCCTTCGTCACCTAACCTCATTTCTCTTTCCCTCCCTCCTTCCCGCCCTCCCTCCTTCCCTCCCTCCCTCCCTGATTGACCTGATCTGTGTTGGAGGAGGCTGTGTGGTTTCCCTCCCTCCTTCCTCCACCCCTGCTTCCTGGTTTTTGCCTTTCCTTCCTCCTCACTTTTTTCCTCTCCTTCACCCATCTCCTTTCCTCCCTCCCCTTCCTTCTTTCATCCCTCCTTTATTTTTCTCTCGACCTTTCTCCTTTCCTTCCATTCTCTTTCTAATCCTCATTGATTTCCCCCTGCTTCCTTCATCCTTCCCTCCTCCTCCATTCTTCCCCCCTTCTCTCCCTCTCTATCACTGCTAGTTTTCTAATTCTATATCTTTCTTCCTGCGATCCCTCCCCCCCCTTCTTTCTCTCTCCCCTTCCCCCTTTTCCTCAGTCTTCCATCCCTTCCTTCTCATCTTTCCTTCCCTCCCTCCCTCCCCCGTCCATCTAACCGTCTTATAATTAAATCTCCCTTTATCTCGTTTGATCTCCCTTTTCCTTCTTTTTTCCCTTCCTTCTTCTGCTTTCTTCATTCATTCATTCATTCATTCATTCTTGCTGTTTTTATTCCTTTTCATTTTATTTCCTTCCTTCCTTTCACTCCTTCCCTCCTTCCTTCATTACTTCCTCCGTCCCTTCCTTCCTTAATTTCCTCCCTCTCCCACTCTTTCCATCTCTCTCCCTTCCTTCCCTCCCTCCCTTCAGGCCAGCCTCCCTATCGTAATCATGAGAGAGAGAGAGAGAGAGAGAGAGAGAGAGAGAGAGAGAGAGAGAGAGAGAGAGAGAGAGAGAGAGATTGTCGAAGGGAGGCACCTAATCTCGCTTACCTGAGTGGCTGATTGGCACGTGTGAACATGAGAGAGAGAGAGAGAGAGAGAGAAAGAAAGAGAGAGAGAGAGAGAGAGAGAGAGAGAGAGAGAGAGAGAGAGAGAGAGAGAGAGAGAGAGAGAGAGAGAGAGAGAGAGAGAGAGAGAGAGAGAGAGAGAGAGAGAGAGAGAATGGGTGAGTTACACAAATACACTGACAAACAGGCCACACAGACCTTACAAACATATCAAACACACATACCTAACCAGCCAACACATATGCTGTATACATACATTCATTCACTTAAATACATTCATACACATCTACGTTAAATTTCCCTGAGCTAAAGACTGTCTATTATTGGCTTCTTCATCGTGGGACTCACCCATCAAGTTACTTATGCATTCTGAGCCCGAGGAAGATCCAAAGTTACTCTCATCAATTATGCTCAAGGAATTCAAGCAGGATGCAACTACTGGTGAATGCAGGATTAGATCACCCCTTCACCGCCATGCTATTCATTCTGCTAAGGCTACCTCAAGACAGTTATTCAGGTCAGGAAGCACCTCTATCTGTATTGCCATTTATAGGTCTCTGATGCAAGTTCCGTCTGCTCTTAATAACATCAGATGCTAAATAATGCTACCACTCTCTTATCACGCAATCTCTTTAAGCAGCTGTATGTGTTCCCTGTAATGCCCGATGTCCTAACTGTCAGAAACACTGGATCGTGCGGTGTCCTATTGCCTGAGAGACTGAGTAGGAGAGAATGAGGCTGATTTTTTGTTTTCCGCTGCTACTGTGTTGGATCAGGTAACAGCGAATAAAATTAAAAAGCTTTCTGAAAATCTATTTATATATAAAAGATGGCATATGGAAAGTGTGCCAGATTTGAGGAGGATATTCATGGACTAATTTCGTGTAGTAAATACCGGTACTAAATCAGCATGAGTACTAAATTAGCATGGGTACGAAGTCAGCATGGGTACGAAGTCAGCATGGGTACTAAGTCAGCATGGGTACTAGGTCAGCATGGGTACTAAATCAGCATGGGCACGAAGTCAGCATGGGTACTTTGTCAGCATGGGTACTAAGTCAGCATGGGCACTAAATCAGCATGGATATGAAGTCAGCATGGGTACTAAGTCAGCATGGATACTAAGTCAGCATGGGTACTAAGTCAGCATGGGCACTATAATAAGTCAGCATGGGTATTTAGGATGGGTCTAATTCTCAGCCTTTACGAAGCTACAGTTAACCTAAGTCTTAAAGTCTTACCCGTATTTCCCCATAAACTGAATTATGAGAAAAGCCTTGAGGTACTTCCGTAAGGGTTGATTTTTGGACCCACGTCGATTTAACATTTAGAGGTGGTATTCCCGATGGTTAAAGAAGTTCCCTACCACCTCTTCCTTACCGATTTAGTTTTGGATGCTGCGGTTGGCTAATATTAGTTTTGTACGTTTTTTTATGCAGAGTATGACGATATTAGGACTATTTAAGTAACGCGGAAGAGGACGACAAGGGTAAGACAAATCGCTTAGGTGTTAGCAAGACCCCTTAACCCAAGAGAAAATGGGTCAGAAGAGGACAGCAAGGTGTAATGAGCAAATAAATCGCTTAGGAAAAGGTGTTTGAGAGCTTCCTTGATCGACGAAAATTCGGGTCTAAACACCCAGAATTAATCTATTTGTTTTCATCTGAAGGCACTGGACCAATCCCTCAAGGTTAATGAAAAGTCTTGGTCGCCTGAAATTCTGAGAGTTTTAATTATGATGCAGGAATGAGTCTCCTTGGTTACAAGTCAAATCGCAACTCCCATCAGACACCTACTTGTCCATAGGGATCTTCTCGTCAGGTTAGAAAAAAAAAAAAAAGTGCTTTAAAATGTAGTTCTTAAATGGCGGTGTAATTGCCTTGTTATAAAGCTCTTAACAGATTAGTGGGATCTGACCCTTGTTGCCTAAATCCGTGTTGTGAAAGTGATTGAATTTTGAGAGAGAGAGAGAGAGAGAGAGAGAGAGAGAGAGAGAGAGAGAGAGAGGGAGAGAAAGACTGAGCACTAAAGGAGGGGGAGAGGAAAGCCGTCGATAAAGAGGAAATAAAAGAGGTGATTGAGATGGTAGGGGAGTTAGAGAGAGAGAGAGAGAGAGAGAGAGAGAGAGAGAGAGAGAGAGAGACTACAAATCGTGAAAAAGAAGAAAAAAGAAAAAGGAAGAGAATGAAATTAGAGAGGGAGGTAGAGAAGACTGATAGGGAGAGAGGGAGAGGAAATTAAGAGAGGGAGAATAAAAAAAAAAAGATGAAATGGATAAGGAGGATATGAAAATAGGAGGTACGTAGGGAACAGAAGATGGAGGAAAAGAAAATAAGGGAGAAAAGAATAAGGGAGGAAGGGAGAATATGGGCGAAAGGAAGGGAGAGCTTTGGATGTATGAAAAATCTGGCAGGAAAGGAGAACAAAGGAGAAAGGGAGAATAAGGAAGGAAGGGAGAATAAAGGAGAAAGAGAAAATAAAAGACGGATGGAAGGAAGGAAGGGAGGGAGGAAGAATTGGAGAGGAAGGAAGACTAAGGCAGGAAGTGAAAACTCTGAAGGAAGGGAGACTAGGATGAAGGGAGAATAAGGAAGAAAGAGAAACACGGAAGCAGGAATATGCGAGGAAGGGAGAAAACGGGAAGAAGGGAGAAAGGGGAAGTAGCCAATGAGAAGTAGAAGTTAAAGAAAAGAAGGGAGAAACAGAGAAAAAGGAAGGTAAGAATAAAGAACGAAGGGAGAGTAAGGGAAGAAGGGAGGATAAGGAAATAGTGGAGAAATTTAAGAGAAAATGTACGAAGAAAAATGAGCAGCGAAGTAAAGGGAGAACAGGGAGAATGAATAAATAAGGAGGGAAAATAAGAGAGACTGAGAAAATGAAGAAGGGAGAACAAATATGTAAGGGAGAATAAGAGAATAATAGGGTATTGGAGGGGTAAACGTATGAAGGAAGACAATTAGCAAAGTACTAGGAAAAAAGGGAGAAAAGGGAGTACTCAATAAAGGAAGAATAAATAAGGGAGAATAAGAGAGGACAGGAGAATATGGGAATAAAGAATAAAGGACCAATAAATAAAGGAGAATAAGAGGGGAAGGGAGAGGAAGAGATGGGAGAATAAGAAAGGGAGAATAAGAGAGGAAGGGAGAATAAGGGAGAGTATAGGATTAACACCAACTGATCCCTCAGCCAATTTGCCGGTGTAGGGAGGAAGCGAAGGGTGGCAGAGAGAGAGAGAGAGAGAGAGAGAGAGAGAGAGAGAGAGTATTTCCCTCTCCATATTTCCAGACAGTTTTATTCATACTAAAGATAAGTCATACTTAAAGGGGTTAATGGAGACGGGAGGCTTCGTAACACCCATCCCGTAGCGATTTATTTTACACTTTACACCTCAGCATCCTCCTATGTGTTACTGATGCACACTACAACGTAATTAAAAGGATATCACTAAAATACACGAGAATGTAGAGATGTAATATTCAAAATAAAT
This sequence comes from Coenobita brevimanus, assembly GCF_032717465.1. NCBI lineage: Eukaryota > Metazoa > Arthropoda > Malacostraca > Decapoda > Coenobitidae > Coenobita > Coenobita brevimanus. The sequence goes on along the minus strand of NC_137046.1, from coordinate 57,402,261 downwards.
CGCCAAGGAATAGGTGTTAAGAATTTCCAGAGCCATTTAGAATCCAACTTTCTTTGCAAGTTTGGAGGAAGCAAGAACACAAGAGGCCAATGTGGTAATAGAGTTTGATATTTTTGGGACCCTCTGTTGCGTGTATGTATTAGGATGCTCAACACACACACACACACACAGACACACACACACACACACACACACACACACACACACACACACACACACACACACACACACATGCACACACACTGTCCCTCCACATACGGTAGTTCTCAGTCTACCTCTTCTTCCCACAAATGTATATATCCTCGTAGTTGACAAATAAATAAATAAACAAGAGTTAAAATAAACACCAATGGATAGATTGAAGGTGTGTACTATAGTGTAAGGTATTTAATAGGCTGGCTTACCTTGACAATATTCACCTGCCGTAATTAAGCGTAGGGGTACTCACCTGTATGGGGGGGGAATATTAGACATTAGTGAAAATACTGTGATTACCTGTATGGGGAGGAAGAGAATATTTGCCATTACTGAAAATATTATGATTATTATAAACTACCTGGTGAAAAAAATAGATCTATAATATTTTTGTAATTATTTTTATACTTATCATCATCATCGTCATCATCGTCTTCGTCATCGTCGTCGTCTATTGCCAGTATCATCTGTCAGCTGTCCCGTGTGTGTGTGTGTGTGTGTGTGTGTGTGTGTGTGTGTGTAAGAAATGTTTACACGTGTTCCTTTACGAGTGTGTGTGTGTGTGTGTGTGTGTGTGTGTGTGTGTTTATTGATGTCCTATCAGTAAATAATTACTTCCATTAATTCTCTCTCTCTCTCTCTCTCTCTCTCTCTCTCTCTCTCTCTCTCTCTCTCACACACACACACACACACACACACACACACACACACACACACACACACACACACACATTAATGGAACAATGGATCCAAAGTGACCACTGTTTTCACCAGGGGGAGGGCCGGGGGGGGGTTGTGGGGAGGGGAGGGATAGGGAAGGGAAAGGGAAGGGAAGGGAGAGGGGGGAGGTGAAAGAGATGACAGGGGAGACAACGGGGGAGAATGGTAAGGGGAGAAGAAAGAGGAGTAGGGGAGATGAGAGAGACAAGATGAGGGAGAGGGCATGATAGGGTGGAAGGAGCAAAGGGAGGGAGAAAGGGAAGAGGAGGGTGAAAAGTGAGGGAGGAGGAGAGAGGGAAGGAAGGGAAAGAGGAGGAAAAGGAGGAACGGGAAAAAGGAAAAGGAGAGGGGGAAGGGAAGGATGTGGAGGGGAAGTGGAAGCTGGATGAGAAAGAGGGGAAATTCAGAGAGGGGAGAGGGGTAAAGAGGATAGGCAAAGAAAAGGGAATAGGTAAAGAAAGGAGTGGGGGGAACAGGTGAGAGGGAAGAGAGGAGGAAGGGAAGATGGGGAAGAGAGAGGGGGAAGGGAAGGTGGGGAAGAATGGGAAGGTAGTCATTTATCGACCAAGCATACAATCCTCAGTCATTTAAACAGGCAGTTACAGTAAATACCAACAGTGTGTGTGTGTGTGTGTGTGTGTGTGTGTGTGTGTGTGTGTGTGTGTGTGTGTGTATTGTTTCATTATTGTTTCACTTTGGTTAGTTACTGAGAGGGGGGAGGGGAACGAGTGTTTGTTTGAACAAATGTAATATGACTGGTTCAGGGTCAGAGAGAGAGAGAGAGAGAGAGAGAGAGAGAGAGAGAGAGAGAATGGTGTGGCTGTGTAATTATGAAGATAAATACCACTTGTTTACCTATGCAAACATTTGCCTAGCTAGAATGCCAGAAAACCTGCATAACCACTCGTGTGTGTGTGTGTGTGTGTGTGTGTGTGTGTGTGTGTGTGTGTGTGTGTGTGTGTGCGCGCGCGCGCGCGCGCGCAGGTGTGAATGAGGGCAATTATGCGAACGAGATTGCGCTGTGTGATCATACCTCTGTTTATGTAGGTAAGCTTACGTGTGTGTGTGTGTGTGTGTGTGTGTGTGTGTGTGTGTGTGTGTGTGTGTGTGGGTGGGTGGGTCGAGATGGCCGGAAATAACGTAACATGTAAACATTCAGTATGGCGAATGGCAGCACTTGACAATTTTCATTTCTTTCTATTCGTCCCATTGATTATAGTTTTCATTCATCGACAGCATAATCGTAGAAAAAAAATAATGCAAAAATTGCGTTGGAAAATTTACCTAATAGCAGAGGAACAGAGAGAGAGAGAGAGAGAGAGAGAGAGAGAGAGAGAGAGAAGGGGGGAGGGCGACTGACAGGTAGATAGGTAGGTAGGTGAGTAAGGGATGAGTAGGTAGATAGTTGGGTAGGCAGGCGGATGATGAATTAATAACTATGCAGGCAGAAAGGTTAATAAGCAGGTGAGAAGATTAGACAGGTAAGTAGGTAAGCGTATAGTATTAGGTAAGTAGGTAGCCACTTGTGTAGGTAGGTGAGTTAAAGGAGTAAAGAGTAAATATGTAGGGAGAAGTGTAGGTAAGAAGATGAATAAGTAGATGGATAAGTAGGTAGGTTAGCAGGCAGAAAGGTGGGTCAGTAAGAAGGTAGGTAAGTAGGTAGAAAGGTGGGTCAGTGAGTAGGTAGGTAAGTAGGTAGGTAAGGGGAGAAGTGAGTGATAATTGAAGTGACTCATCCTTTGCGCAACCCTGGCGAGATTAGAAATAAAAACCCGTTGTGTAATCTCTCTCTCTCTCTCTCTCTCTCTCTCTCTCTCTCTCTCTCTCACACACACACACACACACACACACACACACACACACACACACACACACACACACACACATACACAGTCAGCCTCTCCATCATTCCCGTCCATCTAACCCATCACTCACCCTATCAGTTCCCCTTCCTCTCTCTCTCTCTCTCTCTCTCTCTCTCTCTCTCTCTCTCTCATATATCACCGGAGTCAAAGTGCTAACAGCTCACTTTCATCCCATCTATTTTCACTGGAATCATTTGGTCGCCATGGAGATCATGTGCTGGAATGTGTGTGTGTGTGTGTGTGTGTGTGTGTGAGAGAGAGAGAGAGAGAGAGAGAGAGATTGTGTGGAGGTGGTATTGTATGTCATATTTTGGAAGAGGGTGGGAAAGAGATGGTATTGTGTGTCATTGAGAGAGAGAGAGAGAGAGAGAGAGAGAGAGAGAGAGAGAGAGAGAGAGAGAGAGAGCCATAAGCCCAAAATTACGCGTGGGAAATTCTCGAGTGGAAATGAGCTAAATGGCGTGTCGAATATAATAAAAACTGGCTTTGCGTCCCCGGGTGATTTGCGGCCTGATTGGTTTGGTTAGGTGCCACCATTTTCGACGGGCTGGTAATTTGATGAGAGAGAGAGAGAGAGAGAGAGAGAGAGAGAGAGAGAGAGAGAGAGAGAGAAGGGGGGGGGAGAGGGAAGGAGGGAGGGAGAGTGGATTGGTATTGTATGTGTTGGTTTGGGAGTGGGCGAGAGGTGGTGGTGGGTGTGTTGTTGGTAGAGAGAGAGAGAGGAACTGGTGTTGTTTGTGTTGGTTTGGGAGAGGGTGAGAGGTGGTATAATGTGTTGTTGAGAGAGAGAGAGAGAGAGAGAGAGAGAGAGAGAGAGAGAGAGAATTTTGGATGATTTGCACAGCGCAAGAGTATGAACCATGTAAATCCATTTTTCTCGTGTGTGTGTGTGTGTGTGTGTGTGTGTGTGTTAGTCATGTTTTTTTTTTAATAATAATTTTTTCTCTTTTTTCGTTTATCACTCGTTTTTTTTTTTTTTTTTACATTTTTTGCTTATTTTTTCCTTCCCTTATTTTCCCTTTCGTTATGTGTTGTTCTTTTTCTTTTTTCTCTTTCGTTACGTGTTGTTCTTTTTGTTAATTTCTTTTTTCTTCTTTTCTTCTGCTGATCCTCCTTTCTTCCTTTCTATTCACATTCCTTCCTTCCTTTCCTCCCATCATTCTGCTCTTTCTCCCGTTTTCTTTTTCTTTTTCTCCCTATCCTTTTTTTTTTAAATTATTATTTTCGCGTTCATTTTTTTTATTCGCTTTTCTTTTTGTCTTTAAAATTTGGTCGAGTTATGCGTTAAAAAATCCTGCTCATGATATATTCCGTTTTCTTTAATATAAATAAGACACTACACGGCATCTAGAATTTTGGGGCACTTAGATATTTCATCCTGATTGATTAGACGATTTTATTCTAACCCCAGACGAGTTTTTACGTCTGATTTTTACGAGTCCAGATAGTTTTATTTTCAGGTAAGGTTACTTTTCCTAATACCAGGTAATTTTTTAACCTATACGATTTATTTCAACTGTGGACGATTTATTCCAACCTTTGACGATTTTTAACCAGGTAATTGTTCACCTCCAGATTACTTTATTTCAGCAGACCATTTTTTTTCTACTAACTTTGTTTTTCGAGCCCCAGACGATTGTATTCCAACTCCAGACGATTTTTCTTTGATACCTGATTGTTTTTCCAACTTCAGACGATTTTTCTACTTAATACTAGATAATATTTTCCAACTCCAGATGGTGTTTGTCTAATACCACATTATTTTTGCAATCCCAGACGATTTCCTTGCAGCTTCACTTTGTTTTTTTTTCCCAATACCTCAGACGAATTTTATATCTCATACCAGATTATTTCTCCAATCCCAGACGGTTTTATTTCAACTCCAGATGATCTTTTTCTTTAGACACCAAGTTATTCTATCCTTACACCAGAACAATTTGGTGTATAATCGTGCCATGTGTCTGTGTGTATTTTCTGAAACGTGTATTTTGTATGCATTTGCCTGTGTATTTCTATGTATTTTTCTATGTATTCCTATGTATTTCTATTTTTCATGGGGTATTTTTTCATCTTACCTAGGATTTCAGACGATTTTTTTTGTTTTCAGTTTGGATGGATCTCTATAAGTAAAAAAATTAAGAATATCTAGGAGTAAAGGGGTTAAGGAAGGTTAGATCTAATCCCTCCATCTTCCACAGCGCTTTCCCTCAGCTGAATTAAATCGTCCGGAGCTTGCAAAAATGAAAATCGTCGGTCCTTGGGCTGAATGGGTTGATGATGTACGGTGAATGTGTTAACCTCATCACTCCGGCGACTCATCATCATCATCATCATCATCATCATCAATCAGTCAGGTCAGTCAATCGATAATCGGTCATCAGTCATCAACAGTTTATTGTTATTTTTATCATCATCATTATTATTATTATTATTATTATTATTAGTCTTTTCTTCTTTCACCACGTCTATCATTTTTCTTCTGTTTTTCCTCCCTTCTCTCACACTTTCCTTCTTTCTTGTGACAGTATGATTAATTGTCCCAAGATGAGGAGAAATTTCGGTATTTTCCCATAGTGCTAATTATACCCTATGGTGCCATGAGCAAGCGGATGGTGAGGGGAAAGGGTTACTCATAGTTACGCAGAATTACCCAAGGCGATGATGAGGGGGGGGGAAGGGTTACTCATGGTTACTCAAAATTACTGTTACTCGAAACGTATGGTACAAAAGCAAGTGAGCGGAGAAAGATGGTGCAACGGAAGGAAAAATTCGAGAGTGGGTGGATTAGCCAGGGTAATGTGAGGGAAAATGAGGAAATGATGAGAGAGAGAGAGAGAGAGAGAGAGAGAGAGAGAGAGAGAGAGAGTCGTAAGGGAATTGATTTTGGAGAGGGAGTGAGAAAATAAGAATGCAAAAACACTCATTAGAAAACGTGGAAGGACAAAAAAATGGGAATATTGTGAACAGATGTATGTAAAAAGTAAAGGAAATAAAAACGAAGAACAGTACTCGTATTAAAAGAATGTGAATAAAAAAAGAAAACGAAAAGAAGACTGGAAGCGGGGGAGAAAATTAAAGAAAATGGAAAGTGATCAAGATTTACGATTTAACAGAGAATGGAGGGGAAACGAAAGGATAAGAGAGGAGGAAAAGCGATAGTAATAAAAAAGGAAGAAAGAAAAGACAAACTAAAATTAATAGAGAATGAAAAGAGAAAAAGTTATAGAGGAAAATGGATAAGAAAAACCGGTTAGTGAAAAGGTCAAAAGAGGGACTCAACCAGGCGCGAGCTATCAAAAAAAAAAAAAAAAAAAAAAAAAAAAGGTGCGCTACTTGGAATCGAACTTGTCATCATCTAAAATAGGTTTTATTTATAGCCCCCGCCCTATCTTGTGTGTTGCGGGTAAGGCTCAGTCTGCTGGCGTGGGATAAGCGGGCATTTAGGTTGATTAATAAAATTACTGAGAGAGAGAGAGAGAGAGAGAGAGAGAGAGAGAGAGAGAGAGTGAGAGAGAGAACAACGCAGGGTAGCACTAATAACGCTGCCTGACCCGTCCCAGCAACACACGAGAATTGAGATGCGTAATATATGGACCACCCTCTAGATCCGTTTTCCCGCTGGCGTTGGAGTCGTCGCGTCACTTTTTCCTAAGATATTTATTTTGCTTTAAGAACTTGGTATTTCCTAGTAAGTAATTTATCTTCTTTGCATTAAATTTGGTTTTCGTCAGTGCCATAAAGTAAGGCTATAAAAGCGTAATGTGCAGACGAAATCTCTTAGGGAAAGGTGTTACGAAATAGCCAATATAACTAGACACTCACTTTCTCACTCATAAACAGTGTGTGTGTGTGTGTGTGTGTGTGTGTGTGTGTGTGTGTGTGTGTGTGTGTGTTGGTTATACAAGCATGTATGTCGAGTATGTGGCCACTTGAACCGAGCTGGAGTATATGACCCGTTCCACTTTCCCTACCCTGCCCCTCCTGCCCCACTCACCCCCTGCTGCCCACTCCTCACTGCCCACTCACTGCCCAGGCAACTAACCTCTCATGACCTCCGCCTGACCCCGTTCCAATTATCTCAAGTTTTTACATTACATTTTATTTTCCCTTTCTCACTTTTTTTATTCTGGCATTTTACTTTTCCTTCTATGTTTCCATTTTATAGGAAATTGCACCTTTATTTTTCCTTTTTTCGTTTTCTTTAGTTTCCCTCCCTCTTCTTCCTTAATTTTCCATTATTTTTCGTCTTTTGATTTCCTTTTTTTCCCCTTAATTTATAATCTTCCACTCCACGGAGAGGACAAGGAGCCGTCTCTTCCCAAGTGGATGATGTTGAGGTGGTTCTGATCATAAGCACTGCCTAGCAAGCGGAAGCATTAAGGAAAATAGGGTTTTATGGCTAACTATTGTATTCTTAAGGAAATCTTATTAGGGGTGCCTGTAGAATTATATGTGTTTGCTGTGAACCTTAAGTTTCTGTGTCTCTTTCTGTGGAGTGGAGCTGCACTACACTGTTCTGCTGTGATTGACTTTCTTTTGTCACGTTTATTTTCTTCTGTATTGTATTTATTTCCCTGCTTTGTTTCCTGCATTTTGAAATTACTTCTCCCACATTTTCTAACAGCTTATAAAGTTGGAAAAATAGATATAAGGTGTGTGTGTGTGTGTGTGTGTGTGTGTGTGTGTGTGTGTGTGATTTCTCTGTGTATGTATATTGTATGTGTGTGTGTGATGAGAGCTTTTAGTTGTGTGTATATGTACATTTTGAGAGCTCTTTCACGTGTTGGTCTGAAGTTTTTATTATTATTATTATTAATTATTATTATAGTAGGTCATTCTCACCTAGACACTGGTCGCAGGATGGATCTGGCGGCAGGAAGGTCCAGTGTTTTATTCTGAGATGTTGCATATAAGAGAAGAAAGAATAACAATCCTCATTACACCCCTCCCCTTACCACCTCGTATCTTTGATCTTTGGCTTGGTCGTATTTTATCACCAGCAACAGAGGGATGGAGTCGTCCTTGGTCGTTTGGGTCTAATCTCACCTACGACGACCTATACCTATCCATATATATCTACACCTATATGTATTTACAGTCCAACTACACTCATCATTGACATCCTTATATATTTCAAAATCACGTATTTCACCTTTGGAATCAACCGTTTTACCACCTGCTCTTAAGAAGAACTTCCTCCTACTTTTGTCTACCCAAATCCACAGCTATTTATTCCACCTACAGCTAAAGCTACATAACCTGTCCCCATCTACACCTACACCCAGGCCTACGTACACTTATTCCCACTTACATTCAAACTATTCGTACACTTTTTTTTTCCACATTCAGTCATCAGTTCGTATCTCTGTGAATCCGTTTGTCTGTCTATCTATCACTGTCTGTCCACGAGCATCTATCTATCCATCCTACATCCTCCTGCATTCGCATCCACCTATCCAGCCGACATCCAGCCACACCCATACCCCTCTTACACCCACCTACACCCAGCGACATACAGTTACCCACTCCAGTTGTATCTGCACAATTCCCTTACACCCACACCTACATCATCTGACTCACCCACCTACACCAGCCTACCTTTACTTACACACACACACACACACACACCCTCCTCTCCACCCATCCACCTACCCCTAACCCCACCTACACCCACTTACACCCGCACCCACACACGCCACTCACCAACACATATACACCCACCTACCTCACCCACAGCCACACCTACCTGTACTTACACCCACCTACACCTATCCAAACCCCACCTACA
>NC_137046.1:57386193-57391193 GCF_032717465.1 Coenobita brevimanus | reverse complement strand
AATGACGCCTACAACCATCTGTAACCTCCAGTCGGAAAATTTGTCCAGAGCTGCATTCACTCCTCCTAAGTCACTAATTGTTTCTTTTGCTTTTTTTTTGTCACCAGACGATTTTTGCTCATTTTCAGTGAAGGAGTTAAAGATTTCTGTATAAGCCCCTCCATTAAAATAAATAAATAAATAAATAAGTTGAATAAGATCTGGAGACAATATGGATTAAATAAAAATAGACTTAATTGTAGAAAAAGTGGTTCATGAAAGGGCATAAGAGGTGTAAAGTGAGAGGAAAAGGATGCTGGAGAGAGAGAGAGAGAGAGAGAGAGAGAGAGAGAGAGAGAGAGAGAGAGAGAGAGAGAGGAAACAGGGAGGATGTTTTGGAGACAGATACCCTTGAGCTGATAAAAATATTAATGGTGACGATGGCTGTGTCGAAACTGGGACAGTGTGGTGATGATAGGTGGTGGTGATGGTGATGACGATGTTTGTTACGATGTCTGGATAATGATGATAATGAAGATGATGATGACGGTTGAGTCGACAAGGGGTAGTGGATAATGATGATGATGATAATGGTTGCGTCGAATGATGTCACCTGCATAATCATCGCTCACCTTTTCCATGCTGTCTTGAATTCTTGGCTTCAGAATGACATTACTTTTTTGCAACAGATAAACTTATATTTTCTTTGACATAGGACACTTTATACCACATTTCAGCTTGATGAACCACTGAATAAAATCGTCTGTGTGTAGCAATAAATAAATAAATAAATAAAAATAAAAATAAATCCTAGGGCAGATACTGGGTAGAGTGAAACGTGATATGAAGAAATGTCGGCCTTTTTCCTTTTGTACACCGTTATTTTATTGTTTCGTGTATTTTCCAGATTCTATGAGTAATTATGAATACTGAAGGGATGAGAAGACGTCACTGGATGAATAGCAGACACATGACTCCTTCGTTTAACCCGCTGGAATGAAATAATGTGAGATGGCTGAGGTATGGCTGTTAAGAGTTTATATCCTGGCAATAATTTGCATGGTCTTATCAGTAATTTATGAGTATTCAAGGGTAGGCAGGGTTTATTGGATGAATATTTGACATCTACTCATACATTATTATTATTATTATTGTACAACGTACTAAGGGTAAAGGCGAAGGGGTAACTTACAAATGTTACTATTGCATAACCCCAAGACACCCGTAACATCAAAAACGAATTGGAAAAGGAAAAAAAGAAAGAAAATATAAAGGAGAATAAGTTGTTGAGCATGTAAACATAAAAAGGATGAACAAATGAGACACGGATGAGTGCTGTTTGGGAGGAGGGTGTGTTGTGGGTGAGTCAGCTGATGTTTGTTATTGTGAATCAGCTGATCTGGTGGTGGTATCATTGTCAGTACTGCCTGCCCTGCATCCCTCCACCCACACACAAGCACTCTCTCTCTCTCTCTCTCTCTCTCTCTCTCTCTCTCTCTCTCTCTCTCTCTCTCTCTCTCTCCTACCACACTTTTTTATATGTAAGGCTGGACATGCAGGAGACGTGACAACCATGTGATACCGACTACCGGTGAGAGAGAGAGAGAGAGAGAGAGAGAGAGAGAGTGGGTGGGGGAGAAAGGTTAGGTAAGTGACAACTCACAAAACATTATTCATTCAGCTCTTCATTCCTCTATGTTTCCCTTCTCTGCTTTTATTTACTGAATGTCATTCATCTCTCTCTCTCTCTCCAGTTTCACACATTCCTGCTCCTGACGCATTGCAGCCACAAGTATTACACTAATTGGACCTGTTTTTAAAGACTACATCCCTAAGCATCTCCCGTCTTCTAACACATTTTCTAATTTCTTCAACCTTGCATCTATTTTCTCGCTTCCTCCTTCTCTGGGTACGTTTGATATACCAGACAGCGATGGAAGTACCACTGCAAACATTAGTCTTCTATATTTCACTTCAATTTTGCCACTAGGTTCAAATTTGGGCGTGGAAATGCTAGAAATATGGAAGCGGGTAGGTGTGGTTTGTCCTTCCTACCACATCAGAGAAAACTTGGTAAAGAAAACGGAGAACTTTTACTGGGGAACCCATTAAGAATTTTAAACACACACACACACACACACACACACACACACACACACACACGCCAAAAAAAAAATTTCGCTGCATAAAACTTAGTGGTATAACCATGCGTGCGTGTATGAAGGAACGTTCACGTATGTGTACTGTATATTTCTGAGTAGTTTGTATGCATTATGTAGGCTGTGTGTGTGTGTGTGTGTGTGTGTGTGTGTGTGTGTGAGAGAGAGAGAGAGAGAGAGAGAGAGAGAGAGCAAGAGGGAGGGAGGGAGGAAGGGAGAGAAAGACAGAGACAGACATAAACGGAATGTCAGGGAGCCTCCTAGAGCCACGAGAGGACAGCCATTAGCACTTACCTGTGTGTATTTACCTGTTATATCCGCTAATGAGGTGCCTGGCATGCATGGCGCTCTCTCTCTCTCTCTCTCTACGTGTGTGTGTGTGTGTGTGTGTTTTATTGAGTTAACTGTGTGTATATCATTTGAATATTTTGCGTGTAGGCTACCCCACTGTGTACTGTATACTTTTATGTACACCCGCGAAGAGTGTGTATCCCCTAGTGTTATGTATACTTCTGTGTGTGCCTCAGAAAGCGTGTGTACCCTGTTGTGTATACCAGAGAGAATGTGTGCATCTCGGTGTGTCTGTAGAGTATTAGTGTGTGTGTGTGTGTGTGTGTGTTTTGGGAGAGAGGTATGGGAAGTCTAAACTCATTTTGCATTCCTGCCGAACTCATCATTCTCGCCCTCCATCTTCCTCCCTCCTCCTTCTCCTCCTCCTCCTCCTCCTCCTCCTCCTCCCTCATTCTTATTCCCTCGTATGTCATCTTATCTTCCTCCCCTTCCACAGTTTCTCCGAATTGCTCTATATCTGTCTTCCTCAGTCTTATCTTGCTCCTTCCCTCCTTCCTTCCATCCTTCCTTCCCTCCTCCTTCCCTTCCTTCACTCATTCATTCCATTCCTTTCATTCATTCTTCTTCTTCCTTCTCGATATTTTCCTTTCTTCGTTCATTTGTTCCTTGTACTTGTTATTCTCTTCCTTATTACCTTCTCCCTTCTTTCATCCCCTCCCTTTACTCTCCTGTCTTCCTTCTCCATGCTTCTTTTTCTTCCTTACTGTCATTATTTTGTATTTGCCTCCTTCCGTTTTCCTGTCCTTCCTTATTTCCTTCTTTTCTTCATCATTCTTTGCTTTGCAGATTGTTTCCTTCATTCTTTCCTTCCTGCATACGTTACTTCCTTATACGAGTGTGCCTTCCTCCTTTCCTTTCATTCTTTTCTTGTTTCTCTCCTCACTCCATCCCCTTCTCTCTCTCTCTCTCTCTCTCTCTCTCTCTCTCTCTCTCTCTCTCATCCCGTTTAAACATTTGCATAGAATTTCAACCCTCATAATGAAACACTAAGTATACAACAGTGAAAAGGCTTGTCGCAGTGCTTGAATATAATAGTTTGTCCTAAAAAAGAGCGAGAGTTTTTACATTTTCTTTATTTTACGTAGGATTACGGAAATTAAATTGTTGCTTTGTTTTTGCTTCCCCCTCACCACATATATGAATGGGATGATGATGATGGTGATGATGATAGAAATAGTTGTTTATCACTGTTATATTTGTTAACATTTTCTTCTGTCTTATCATCATCATCATCGTTTTCATTATAATTTTTGGCCACATTTTTATTCATTGCCCTCTCCGTCCTTCTCCTCCTCCTCCTCCTCCTCTTCATCATCATCATCATCATCATCATCATCTCTTTATCTTCTTTCTCTTTATTTTCTCTCATTTCCCCTCCCTCTCTTATTCCTCTTCTCTTCGTCATCATAATTCTCCTTCACCTCCTCTTCCTTCCCTCCCTCCTTCTCTCCATCTGTAGCTAATATTAGTACTTGTATCTCGCGCCTTCCCCTCCTCTCCCCTCCCCTCCCCTGTCTCCTTCCTCCCTTCACGTAAATCGTCTTTATTGCCTGAAGTTGCTTACCGTGTGACAGGGAGAGAGAGAGAGAGAGAGAGAGAGAGAGAGAGAGAGAGAGAGAGAGAGAATGATGAAGGGTGGAAGCGAGAGCAAGACAGATAGAAAAGAAAAATAAATATCTTAATTTTGATTTTGACTGACGAAGACACAGACAGACACAGATAGACAGATAGATAGATAGAGACAGACAGACAGACAGACAGAGACAGAGGCAGCCAAGCAGAGGCAGAGACATGAAGAGGCAGATCAGAGGGAGAGAAATTGAGAGAGAAACGTGTGAATTGTGTAAAATGTATGAAATGTGAGAAAGGAGTGACAGTGATGGATGAAGACGTGAGAGAGAGAGAGAGAGAGAGAGAGAGAGAGAGAGAGAGAGAGAGAGAGAGAGAGAGTGCAATTGCAGGTGAGATTATGGAATGTGCATGCTTACGTGTATGTACAGTATGTGCATTTGTTTGTTTGTGTGCTCGTGCATGCGCTTGCGTGCGTGTGTGTGTGTGTGTGTGTGTGTGTGTGTGTGTGTGTGTGTGTGTGTGTGTGTGTGTGTGTGTGTGTGTGTGTGTGTGTGTGTGTGTGCGAGAGAGATGCTCTAGTTAGTTTGTGTTACAATGCTCGCGGATTAAATATGTGCATATATGCATGCAAATAGGTTTGTTCGAGGCAAGATTGTGTGCGTGTTACTATAAATAGAAATATGTACACAGAATTAAATCAAACTTTGAAAACTGTTCGGTAAATGGTCTCTCTCTCTCTCTCTCTCTCTCTCTCTAACAAAATTTATCAGAGCTCACTAAAGGCCATAGCACCAAGTACTTCATGTAAAGTCGAAGCTAAGACAGATAAATTAAGAAAAATATCCCTCATTGTCATCATCATGGGCAACTTAATCATGACTAATATTCCAACTTAAATAATTATGGTAATAATAATAATAATAATAATAATAATCTATC
>NC_137046.1:57378693-57381193 GCF_032717465.1 Coenobita brevimanus | reverse complement strand
TGACCTCATTTGGTGTCCACTGACCTAGCCTGACCTGTTTGTACAGCCAGAAGGTGAAATTACAGGAGGAATGAAACTGTATTCGTATCCAGACTGTCAATCTCTGTCGGGCTGTCTCAGGTCATCTGTACTCGTATTGTGATTGTGTGTGTGTCTGTGAATTGAAATGAACTTATGTAAGGTGAGGTGGGGTGAAGTGAGGTAAGGTGAAGTGAGAGATGAGAAGTTAGGTGAAGTGAGAATGTAAGTCAAGGAGAGGCGAGGTGAGAGGGATGAGATGGTGAGAGAAGGTGAGCTGATGACAGGGCATTGTTATAATTCCGGCGGGGCGCTGAAATAGCAATATTTTGGAGTGTGAGTATATATATATATATATATATATATATATATATGTGTGTGTGTGTGTGTGTGTGTGTGTGTGTGTGAGTATGCAATTTATAAATATGCAGTATATATGCATGATTAAGATATCTCAGCTATAACATGTTCCATATTATTGTCATAAAAAACACACACACACACACACACACACACACACACACACACACACACACACACACACACACACACACACACACACACACACACACACACACACACACACACACACACACACACACACACACACACACACACACACACACACACACACACACACACACACACACACACACACACACACACACACACACCTTACCTGTGCTGGAGGCGACCCCAGTAAAAGAGCACCTATGCACCCCCACATCTCACAGCAGCGTATTGCCAATTTTTGGAAGTGTGTGCCTCGATATGGCCGTACTAACTCCACTCTTACCCCCCCCCTCCCCTCGTACTACGCTGCCCTCCTCCACTTCCCCCCCCCCATGTCTCCCCTTCTTCCCTCTACGTCTTTCTTCCTCTCCTTCCTCTTCCTCTCCCTCCTCTTCCTCTCCCTTTCCTTCTTTTCCTCCCTGGCTAATCCCGTCTTTCCCTTCCTCCTTTCTTTCCTTTTCTTTACGTCCTTCTCTCTTCGTTCTTCTTCTCATCTTCATTTCTTTCCTTCTCTCCTCTCTTCTTCTTCTACTAACTCCTTACCCGTTCTTTCCTTCTCTACCTTCACTCCCTTCCTTCTCCTCCCACTCCTTTCTCCCACTCTTCCTCCATTCCTTCTCTTTCTATTCTCCTATTCTTTCCCCCTTCCCCCTCACTTTCTTCCCTCCCTCTCTCCCCGTTCCCTTCCATTCACCGTCCTCTTCATCCCCCTCTTACGTATCCTTTTTTTTCTTTCCTTCCTTTTCCCTTTCCCCTTTCCTTAACTTCTCCCCCCCCTCCCCTTCTCCTCCTCCTCCCCCTCCCCTTTTCCTCCTCCTCCCCCTTCTCTTTTCCTCCTCCTCCCTCTCTCACCCCTTCGTCTCGTTACCTCTTCATTATCTTTCCACTCTTCCTTACCCCTCCTCCCCCCTCCTCTCCTTCTCTTCTCTCTTATTCTTCTTCCTCTTGTCTCAGTCCCTTCTTTCCCCCCCTCCCTCCCTCCGTCCTCGTCTCCCTTTCCTCTTCCTTTCTCCGTTCTTTTCCCCTCTTTCTATCTTCTTCTCTCCCTTTTTTCTATTCTTTCTCCCCAGCCCTCTCCCACCCCCTGCTTCACCTCTCTCCCTTCCTTCTTCCCCTCCTCCCTCTTCTCCCATCTCTCTTTTTCTTTCTTCTCTCTCCTCCTCTTCTTCCTCCTCCTCCTTTCTCTACCCCCACCCACCTATCCTTCTTTTCTCCTTTTCCCCTGAGAATCTGTGTAAGGAGGGCTATTTATTTTTGAGAAAGAGAGGGAGAGAGAGAGAGAGAGAGAGAGAGAGAGAGAGAGAGAGAGAGAGAGAGAGAGAGAGAGAGAAGGAAGTTCGGAAAAATAGGGTGATAAAAGAGGAAATCAGAGAAAGGGAGAGGGACACATGGGTCAGAGATATATAGGGTTAGGGGACGAAATTAATGTCAGAGAGAGAGAGAGAGAGAGAGAGAGAGAGAGAGAGAGAGAGAGACAGACAGACAGACAGAGACAGAGAGAAATATCTGTGGAATCCTTCAAAATTATGCATTTGTTTTACTCAGGCAAGGATGCACTGGAGGACTGATTCGCCTAGTAACCAAGGAGATTCATTCATACCTCATAATCAGTGCTCATCGGGTGTAATAATATAGCATTCAAAGTGTAGGAGTGGCCCAGTTCCATCAGGTGAAAATAAACTCTAAGACTGGCTTACCTTGACCACTCACACCTGTAGTAATTAAGCATAGGGAGCACTCACCTGTGTGGGGGGGAGAGGGAGACAGTTAATAATAAGTAAATCTTTGATTATAGGCTTAGTGTAAATGCAATGACACTGTGATTTTTGTATTGTTATCATTATATGTTTATCATCATTATCATCATCGTCACCGCCATCATCATCATCGTCGTCGTCCTCATTATCATCACCATCATTATTGTCATCACTACCGTCATCAACATCATCATCATCATCACAGTCACCAT
>NC_137046.1:57368693-57373693 GCF_032717465.1 Coenobita brevimanus | reverse complement strand
CACACCGTTCCTCCCTCCCCCATCTCCCCATCCCACTCAGACTCTCCTTATCCCCCTCTGCATCACACAAAATCAGCTCACACAAAATCCCCTCCTCCACACACACAATACACTACATCCCCCCCTCTCCCCCGACATCCCCCCTTCCCCCACCATCATACGTCCCCTCTCCCTCATAGTCACCCTCCCCCTAATCCCCCTACCACTCACTCCCCCTTCCCCCCACATACCCCCATCTTCAGAACATTAACTTCACTCAATCACCCCTATCTTACATTACGAGGGCGATTCCAACTCAACCTTAGTAGTGGCTTCGGAGGTTGAGGTGGGTGGGGGAGAGCTGAGGGCTTATCTTGGTGGTGCTGTGTTATGTGTTAGCCGTAAACATTGCCTCATGGACACACACCACTGGCCCGACACGCTCGCCTAGATAAGGCGGTCTGTGCGAGGATCGATGGGGGCTGGCTCTGAAGGAGGATGGGGTCCCTTTAAAAAAGAGGGTTGGATACCTTTAAAGTAGGATTGAATGCCTTTAAAATTGGTTTAGATACCTTTAAAATGGGGTTAGTTCCCTTTAAAGGAAGCTTGGATCGCTTTAACGGAAAGTTGTGTCCTTTTAAGGAAAGATCGGATCCCTCTAAAGGAGGCTTGAATCCCTTTACAGGAGGCTTGGATCCCTTTTTCAGGAGGCTTGGATCCCTTTAAAGTAGGCTTGAATCCCTTTGAAGGAGGCTTGGATCCCTTTGAAGGAGAATTGGATCTCTTTAACCCTCAGAGATAGGTCAGTGACGAGTAAAACAGTGTGACAGCAGCAAGAGTAGAGAACATAAGTTGTTCCCCATGTATAAGATTTAATGCTGCAGTCCGATGACGTATTTTTATTCTATATGTGCTACAGCAAGACGATTTTATGCAACTTGGGCACAGCTCTGCCGTACACATGATATTAAAACTTGTCATAAAACGGCCATCTCTGTCTTGAATATTGAGTCGTAGCAAGAATAACACTAGAATACGATGCTAGTCACAAAGAAGTGCTATGGAAAGGATGCAGAGTAACAGCCTTGTCTTTTTCTGCCACTGAGCTACGTGAAATAAGCAGCAAAAGGACACAAATCTGGGCCAGGTTAGGATAAAAGGACTATAGGGAAGGGGGTAATGAAGGTTGTCTCTTGCCCTTTCAGTCAAGGTGTCTCTGAAGTTCGCCAAAAACTATTAAAAAAAAGGAAAATTAGGCCACCATAGTGAAAGGATTGAAGGAGGCTTGAATCCCCTTTAAGGAACGCTTTCTCCCCGTGGTTAAAAGGACTAGATTTTCTTTATAGGGGGTTGGGAAGCGGATCACACACCCTTTTTAATATCGGTGGTTTGTTTGGGAAGGGGATTAAGGTGGGGGTCTGGCTCACTGTTTTGATGGGTTTGATTCTTTTTGACGATGTTTTTGTTGTGTGTCTGGGTGGGTGGGAGTGTGTGTGGGGGAGGTGAAGGGCTGTGTGTGTGTGTGTGTGTGTGTGTGTGTGTGTGTGTGTGTGTGTGTGTGTGTGTGTGTGTGCGTGCGTGCGTGCACGCGTGTTCATTGTGGTAATTTTGTTGTTGTTCTTTTTCATCTTCTTCTTCTTCTTCTTATTATTATTATTATCATCATCATCATCATCATCATCATCATCATCATCATCATCATCTTTATTGGTGGTGGTGATGGTGGTAATAGTAGTATTGTATTTAAACTATTTTTAGTGTTGATATTAGTATTATTGACTAGGAATTTTTATTTTATTTTTTATATTTTTTGCTTGTCATCCTGTTCATTTTCTCCTCTTCCTCCAGCTTATCTCTGTCTTCTTTTCCCTCTTCATCTTTCACTCATCAATCATCTTTCGTTCTCATCCTCTCCCTCATCCTCCTACACCTGTCTCCGCTTTCCTCCGCTCCTCCATCAGCTCATGTTCTACTCTTTTTCCTCTTTCCTCTTCCTCTTCTTCCCCTTCTTCTTCTCTCCTCCCCTTCTTCCTCTCTCCTCCCCTTCTTCCCCTCTCCTCCCCCTCTTCCCATCTCCTTCCCCTCTTCCTCTCTCCTCCCCCTCTTCCTCTCTCCTCCCCCTCTTCCTCTCTCCTCCCCTTCTTCCTCTCTCCTCCCCTTCTTCCTCTCTCCTCCCCTTCTTCCTCTCTCCTCCCCCTCTGCCTCTCTCCTCCCCCTCTGCCTCTCTCCTCCCCCTCTTCCTCTCTCCTCCCCCTCTTCCTCTCTCCTCCCCCTCTTCCTCTCTCCTCCCCCTCTTCCTCTCTCCTCCCCCCATCTTTTTCATTATCACTCTTTTAACTCTCATTCACTCATCGCCATTTACCGACGACTCAAAAATTATATATCTTGTTTTCCGCTCTTGCCCTTCTTGCTTTGGTTTATGCCTATTTTTCCAGTTTTTCTTCATTATGTGGTCACTTTTCAGTTTCCTGGAGAGAGAGAGAGAGAGAGAGAGAGAGAGAGAGAGAGAGAGAGAGAGAGAGAGAGAGAGATCCCTTGTACTGCACAGATATACGATTAAATCCTAGTGGAGTATAACATCCCATAAGCCCCCGCCCCCCCCTCTCTCTCTCTCTAGGTGTGTGTGTGTGTGTGTGTGGTATATGTGTGTGTGTGTGTGTGTGTGTGTGTGTGTGTGTGTGTGTGTGTGTGTGTGTGCGAGCGCGCGTATGTTCACGTATGTCTGTATGTATGTATCTGTGTATGCATGCATGCATATGCTTGTGTCTGTGTGTATGTATGTATGAGCAAGTGTAAGAAGCCCAGCAGACATAATACCAGCCTCAGCACACCAGTTTCCTTCGCTAGTAAAAGTTTCGCGCCAAAACATTCCACACCACCACTACCACCACCACAACAACAGTGGTCCGCGCAAAACACTGCCACAGCGTCTCAGTTTTGACTTCGGCTTTGTCTTCACTCATATCTCAAAACCTTCAAAACCCACCCTATGGAATGGTTTTGGATCCATATAGAGTAGCTGAAATAAATCACTGGAGTATATCTGCTGATGTGGGTTTGGTTGCGTGATGTATTAGTGAGTGAATGTTGAAAAAATTGGGCGTTTTTGGTCTTGGATTCTAGGAAACGAACTTCTTGGTTTGGAGGAGGTATGTGTAGAGTTTAGGTAGTGTTTTACAAATATCTTTCACATCAGACCGACGACGTCCTTTTCGTTGATTGTAGACGACTTTTTCTTTTTTCTCTTTTATGTAAACCTCGATGTGAAGGGGTTACAACTGGCAGTAATCTAACCCCTCGAGCTCAGTCTCCGTCAATCGTATATTCTTATTTTGAAAAAAAAAAGTATATTGTTTATCAGTTCATTGTATTTACCTCTGAGTTCTTATATTTATTTCGTCAATACTTTTAGTGTTATATTCATTACCTCCGCCAATGGAACTGTAGTTGATTATGTAGTCAGCCCTGTTTGTTTTTCTCTTTTTTCCACAAGAGATTTTAAAAAGTCATCGATGGATTTCAATGAAATTTTTTGGATATGTGAGTAATGGGCCAAGGAAGAGGTAAATAAACTTTGATAGTGATTTGATTTCGAGTCCCGGTTCAGGACGACTTTTTGTTTGTTTGTCCATATCTCAAAACGTTATCAGTGAATTTCAATTAAATTTTGTGATTATGTGGGTCATGGGCAAAGGAAGACTTTATTTAATATTGGTCGTGATTTGAGTTGCCTGGTGTGGGCTTTGGCGGAGGAATGTGCTCCCTGGGTTCTGTATTCTTATTGTATTACCTTTTGTGGCATTAATTTTCAGCCAAAACGCTCTCTACGCAGCTGAAATAAAATTGATTGACATTGTCCAAAATATTAACACCTTCAGTTCCAGGCATAATTATTATCTTTTTAATCTTGCAGTCAACAGGCAGTCTTATTTAGCTGAGGAGAGATTTCAAACTGTTCAGATCAGACATTGCCTTCTCTTACCCCTCCACTACAATAGTTGTCTCCTGAGCTGAATAAAATCGTCTGTAAATAGCAAAGATATGAGACAAAATTTGCCAGATTGAAGAAGCTAATATAAAAGGACATCGCGGTGAAAGGGTTACATTAGGAGGAAGATCAGCTAAAGTCTACGGGGAATGTTAGCCAGAGTTCAGTTTCGGTCCCCCCCTTCCTCTCTCTCACACACACACACACACACACACACACACACACACACACACACACACACACACACACACAGGTCGCACTGAGGGAATGAATGGAGTAAATCAATGTAAAAGTACATAGCAACATACGATAAAATATTGAGGCGCAACTTGCAAAATGTCACGAAAGAAAGGGTGTCAGAAATTCTACTAAGCCAGAGAAGAGGTATTAGAAAGCCACCTAAGCCAGATAAGAGTGTTAGAAAGCCACCTAAGCCAGAAAAGAGTGTTAGAAAGCCACCTAAGCCAGAGAAGAGGTGTCACAAAGCCTTAAAACCCAGAAATACCGTTGCAGGAGTCATTAGAAAAGATTTAGCCCATCCTTGGTGCTTAAATGTCATGGTCGAGCTGGTATTTTGTGGGGTGATCAATGGAGGGAGATAGGTTATTATACTTTAGTTCCTCGTTTCTCATTCTCTCTCTCTCTCTCTCTCTCTCTCTCTCTCTCTCTCTCTCTGTACGAGTATATATAGATAGACACATAGATAGATTGATACAGATATATCTGTCTGTTTGTATGTATGTATGGCTCTTCACACTTATCATCGTCACATACACCAAGTCATTCATTCGTTGTCACTCTCACTCACACACACACACACACACACACACACACACACACACACACACACACACACACACACACACACACACACACACACACACACATTCTGGTCGGTTCCCACAAAGCATTTCCAGCAAATACCATGCACGTAAAGGTGTCCGGAGTAAAACATCACCCAAGAAAATTCTCCCGGTAAGGCGGAGGAGCAACACAGGAGCAGCCAGGTTGAGGTCTGGTCTATTTTTCGAGA
>NC_137046.1:57356193-57363693 GCF_032717465.1 Coenobita brevimanus | reverse complement strand
AAGGAAGAAGGCAAAACAGATCGACTGACGGAAGAAAAGAGGAAAAAGAGGACACGAAGAAAAAGAAAAAGAGGAAGAGGAAGGAATTTAGTGCTTTTCCCTCGCCGAATCGAACCCATATTCTGAAGTTGTGGACAGGCATTGGATTTTTTATATTTTATTTTTATTTATTTTTATTTTTTGAACGAGTGTTAGATTTTGAATAAAGAGCAAGAGGCTGTGTGTGGAGTTATGGAGGGCAGTTGGATGTTCATAGATAGATAGATAGATAGATAGATAGATACGTACATACATACATACATATATACATAGTTAATTTTATAGCTTAACATGCTGATAAAGAGAACAATATCTATCAGTATCTATTTCTTCTGAAACTTATTTTTTTACCTGTATTTCTTCTCTGCATACCATACATGTTTGGTTTGTGCTATCTTGCCTTCTCTCTTGTTTATTTTCTTATCAGTTTCTGCAAGCCCCCCCCAACACACATACATCTATCTATCTATCTATCTGTCTTCTTAAGTTGACCCTAGAGGAGCCTTGTCAGGGGAGCAAACACCATCACTTTAGGGGAGGGGAGGGGAGGGGAGGGGAGGGGATAGGGAAGGAGAGAGTTGAGGAGAGAGGAAGGGAGAAAAGATAGGGGAGAGGAGAGGGAAGGAGAGAGGAGGGTAGAAAAAGAGAGGGGAGGGAAAAGGGAAAGATAGAGGAAAGGAGGGTTGAGGAGAGAGGAGGCGAGAGGGAAGGAGAGAGGAGAGAAGGGTTAAAGAGAGTTAAAAATTTGAGTGGAGGATGGAGGGGAGGATGAGGAAGAGGGGAGCGTGGTGGGAGAGGAATACAGATTTGGGGAGAAAGGGGAAAGGTGAGGAAGACAAAGAGAGGGAAGGATGGGGAGGAAGAATAGAGTTGGGTGGGAGGAAGGAGAAGAGGGTGAGGAAAATGTTTGGTCAGAAAAGGAGACAAGACTACGACCTGAAGAATATATTGAAAGAGAGAGAGAGAGAGAGAGAGAGAGAGAGAGAGAGAGAGAGAGAGAGAGAGAGAGAGAAAACAAGAAAACAAACAGCCAATCAAAATAGGTAAAGCTGAAATGAATATCAATGTGAAGATTATTATGATCATTTCTTCCTTTTTTCTTTCCTATCTATCTTTTTCTTTCCCATCTATCATTTTCTTTCTTATCTATCATTTCTTTCTTATCTATCTGTTTCTTCCCTATCTATGTCTTTCTTTATTTTATCTTTGATTCTTCTGTCAATCTTTTTTCTTCCTTTCTTTCATTCTTTGTTCACTATCTTTCTTTCTTGTTTTTTCTTTAACACTACAACTTTTTCTTACATTTTCTTTCCCCAGACGATTTTATTCAGCTTAGAAGAGCCTTTTTTTCGAGTTAGAAGATTTAGATATATTGTGAAAGCCCTCCCGATCATACTAGGAAAGTTAGTCCCAAGCAGAAGATAGCAAATATAGAAGGAATAATAGAAGCGTCATTGGGCTGAAGTGGTTAATATTTCGTTTTTTTTTTTTTTTTTTAGCTTTCTTTTATTTTTTTGTTTTTTCTTTATTTTTTGTTCTTTTCTTTAAGTATTGCCATTTTTTGTTTTTTCCTTGATTTTGTTTTTCCTCTTAAATTTGTTCTTGTTCTTTTTCCTGAATTTTCTTTTTCTCTACTTTCCTTCATTTTATTTTTTTCATTTTGTTCTTTTTAATTTTTTCTTTCTTTAATTTTCTTTTTGTTGATTTTCTTTAATTTTGTTCTTTCATTTTGTTCAGTTTCTTTTATTTTTTCTTTGATGCTGCGCTTTCTCTCATCTTTTCTTTGATTTACTTGTTTCGTTGTTTTGCTCTTCCCTTTCTTTAATTTTGTTCCTATTTCTCTCTCTTCCAGATAAGCGGGTTTCCCTGTTCTCTCTCTCTCTCTCTCTCTCTCTCTCTCTCTCTCTCTCTCTCTCTCTCTCTCTCTCTCTCTCTCTCTCTCTCTCTCTCTCTCTCTCTCTCTCTCTCTCTCTCTCTCTCTCTCTCTCTCTCTCCTTCCTCTTCCGCCTCCATTGAATACAGGATAATACCATCTTGCCGTTCCCTTCCTTCCTATTCTTCTCCCTCTCCCTCCCTCCCTCTTCCTCCCCCCCTCTCTCTCTTCCTCCCTCTCCCCCTACCTCCCTCTCCCCGTCTCTCTCCGCTCTACCTCCTCTTCATCTCCCTACTGCCTGTCTCTCTCCCTCTCCCTCCATCTCCCCACCCTCTCCCTCTCTCCTCTGTCCACTTCCTTTCTTCCTCCCTTCCTCCCCTCCCTTTCTTTCCGTCTTTTTTCCTTCTTCCTCCATCCCCTCGCTTCCCCTCTTCCTCCCCTTCTTTCTCCCTATTCTATTTCGCTTTCTCCTATTTCTCTTCTCTCCCCCTCCTCTTTCTCCTCTCCCTCCCTTCTTCCCCTCCGGTTTCTCCTCCCACCTCTCTCTCCCTTTTCTCTCTCCTCCTCCGTCTCCCCCTGTGCCTATTCCTCCCTTCTCTTACACCCCTTCTCGATCCCTTCTCTCTCTCTCTCTCTCTCTCTCTCTCATCGACCTCGCTTTTTCTTGCATCACCCAATCTCTCTTGTCCCTACTCCCTCCCTCCCCCCCCTCTCTCTCTCTCTCTCTCTCTCTCATTCTCTCTCTCTCTTTCTCTTTTCCACCGTAATGGCTTTGTGTCCCTCACTCTCTCACCCCATTTTCCTGCCTCGCTATTACACCCGCCTCCCCTGCCACACCCTGCCTCTCCCTGCCACACCCTGCCTCACCTTACCTCACCCTACCTCTCCCTGTCTCACTTTACCTCTCCGTCTCATGTCCTGCCTCACCCTGCCTATCCCTGCCTATCCCTGCATCTCCCTGTTTTACCCAGCATCTCCCTACCTCTCCCTGCCTCACCCTGCCACGCCCGCATCATTCTGCCTGGTTTGCCTTGCTCGTTTTTCTTCTCTCTCTCTCTCTCTCTCTCTCTCTCTCTCTCGTTGTTTTCATTCCCCGTCCTCCATTGATTTAGGCTAAGAGGAACAAGGAGGGAAGAAAGGAAGAAAGGAAGGAAGGAAAGAAGGAAGGAAGGAAGAGGTTGGAGGCAGGAAAAAATAGGAAAGGACAGAGACCAAGGATGGCATGGATAGAAGCAAGGAAGGAAAGAATGAAATAATGAAGGGAAAAAAGAAAGAAAATGAAAGAAAGAAGAAAGATGTATAATAAGAAATGAAAAGTGAAGGAAGACAATGAAAGGAACGGTAAGAAGGAATAAATAAAGTAAAACAGACGGAAGGAAAAAGTAAGAAAAAAAAAGAAATGGGAAAGAAAAGAAAGAAGGAAAAATGGATGAAAAGAAAAAAAGAAAAGGGATGGAAAGAAAAGGAAAAAAGAAGGAAAATGAATTTCATGTAAAACCAAGAGCCCAGGTAGGTAGGTTTCCAGGTAAAATGAATAATGAGACAGGGAGGTAGGTAGATAGGTAGGTAGGTAGATAGATAGATAAGAAGGCAGGCAGGCAGACAGCAGACAGGCAGGCAGGTAGATAGGCAGGCAGGTAGGTAGGCAGGCAGGCAGGTAAGCAGACAAGTAGGTAGGCTGATAGGTAGGTAGGCAGATAGGAAGGAAGGGAAGGAGACACAAAGGCAGGCTGACGTGTAAGTGAAATGGAAGTCAGTTGGGAAAACAAAAGGAAAGAAGACAAGTAGGAAGGCAGCAGGAAGGGAGGCAGGCAGGAAACAATGGAAGGCAAGTAAGAAGAAAAAAAGACAGACGGAAAGGAAAGAATTGCAGGAAAGCTAATAGGATGATAAAAAGAAAGGCAGAAATGTAGGGATGCAAACTAGCATAGAAGTGTCGTAGGCAGGCAGAGAGGAAGGCAGAAACGCAGGGAGAAAAACGGGAAAGACAGGCAAGTAAAGAAGACAGAAAGGCAGGAAGGTCAGACAGGAAAAGGGGGCAGGAAGACACGCAGACAGGAAAGACAGGAAGGCAGTGAAGCAAGCAGAAAAGGTAGAGGTAGGAAGGGCAGAGAAGCAGGTAGGAAGGGTAGGCAGGAAAGCAGAAAGGGCTGGCGAGGAGGATAAACAGAGAGGAAGGCCGACAGGATAGGCAGACAGCAAGCAGGAGAGGCAGAAAAGCAGGCAGGCAGACAAACAGGCAGGCAGGAAAGGCAGGGAGAGGGACCACCACCTGTGGCTCTTTACTGCTGTTTTCCACT
This sequence comes from Coenobita brevimanus, assembly GCF_032717465.1. Classification (NCBI taxonomy): domain Eukaryota; kingdom Metazoa; phylum Arthropoda; class Malacostraca; order Decapoda; family Coenobitidae; genus Coenobita; species Coenobita brevimanus. The sequence continues at coordinate 57,359,481 of NC_137046.1, read as the reverse complement.
CCCTCCTTAAGTTGCTCTCTCTCTCTCTCTCTCTCTCTCTCTCTCTCTCTCTCTCTCTCGTTTCCCCCTCCTTTTACTTTATCTTTTCATTCTTTCTCCCTCTCATCCTCTGTCTCTTTTCCTCCCGTTATTTCCCTTTCTTTTTCTTTCCCTCCTAAGTCTTTACCTTTCTTTCACTCTTTCTCCCTCTGTCTCCCCTCCTCCTTTTCTCTACCTTTTTTTCCTCTCCTTTTTCCCCACATCTCATTCTCAGTCTTCCCCCTCCCCCTCCTGTCTCTAGTTTTCATTTTTTTTTTTTTCGACTTTTCTCCCTTTGTTTTTCTCCTCTAACTTTCAGCCATCTCCTTAGTCTCTTATTTGCGATTTTATTATCTCTTTTCTCCTTCTCCACTTCCTCTACTTCTCCTCTCTTCTTCACTTCCCCTACTTCATCGTCTCTCTTTCCACTTCCACTACTTCATCGTCTTCCCTTTTTTTTCCACTTCATTTTCATAATCATCCCTCTCTCCACTTTCTCTAACTCTTCTCTACCCTTTATTCTCTCTTACGCACTCATTTCCATCTTCATTTTTATCCACCTCCCCCGCCCTCTCTCTCTCTCTCTCTCTCTCTCTCTGCTTGTTTCTCACCCTGTCACCTTTCCTTTCCACCCCTCATAAATTTTCTCCTTGAATCTCTCCTGATATTCTTTTACTTCCTCCTCCTGCTCCTCATCGTCATCGTCATTATCATCGTCTCCTCCTCCTCCTTCCCCTCCTCCTTCTCCTCCTCCATCCACCTAGTTCCAAATTTGATTAAAGAAAACGGGGGAAGAAAAAGTGGGGATGGAGGACTCAAATAAAAATTCCCAATGAAAATATTTGGAGACTTAATCAGGAGGGACAGACAAACAGACAGACGGTGACAGCCTGAACACTGACGGGAGGTGACAGGAGAACTGATAAGCTGTCAGCCGGAGAGAGAGAGAGAGAGAGAGAGAGAGAGAGAGGGAGAGAGAGAGAGAGAGGGGCGGCCATGAACCACACCTCACCACCTAACGCCTGGCTAGTGGCTAAGAAAAATAAACTTGGAGTGCTAGTTTTTACCTCAAGAGTCAGCAGTAAGGAATTATAGATACAACAGGCGCTTCATACTAGTGAGTGAAGAGGTAGGTAGGTAGGTAGGTAGAGAGAGAGAGAGAGAGAGAGAGAGAGAGAGTAATGGAACAAAATTGGCAAAGAGAGGAAGAACAGAGAGAAAGAAAAAATGTAGGACAAAGAGAAAAGCTAGAGAGAGAAAAATGGGGTCAGAAAAAGATGAAGAACACTATGTGGAGGAGAAAGAAAACAGAGGGAGGGGGAGAAAAGAGTGGAGCAACTGAGAAGGTAAGCAAGACAGGGGAAAAATGGAGGACGGAATGGAAAAACAGAGGCTTAAGGAAAAAAAGAAATATTGGGAAAAGAGTGAGAGGAAATGCGAGAACTGGGTGGGAGGGGGGAATACGGTGTGATGGACGGAGGAGGTAAAGATGGAGAGAGAGGAAGAGATAGAGTGGGTGGAGAAGGGACAAAATGAAAGAGACTGAAGGCTGGTGAGAGAAAAATGGAAGAATGATAGTTAAAAAAAAAAGAGCAAGTTTGAAACAAAGTTTAAATAAGTTAGAGGAATTCGTTAGGGGACACACAGAGAAAGAGAGAAAAGGCAAAGAAAGCGAATGTAGCGAGGGTTGAGGGAGAGAGAGAGAGAGAGAGAGAGAGAGAGAGAGAGAGAGAGAGAGGAATGTTATCTTGAGAGTGGAGGGCAAGGGAAAAAAAGGGAGGAAGGAAATTCGGAATATCCAGGGGAAAATGAGGATGTGGCGGGGGAAAATTCTGGACAATATACAGGTGTGGTAGGGAAAAATTAAGCTGTTGGGGAGAATTTATAGGGAATTCCCGATTAAAGAGAAGAACGGCTAAGGAATTTTTTGATATACGGAAAAAAGAACAGTAAGGGAGAAGGAAAGGGAGGAGAGGAAAGGAAAGAAAAGGAGATAGGGAGGGAAGGGGAAACTACAGGGAAGGAGAAAAGGGAAAGTAAGGTTGGGGAAGCAAAGGGAAGGGGAGGAGGAAAAGGGAGGAGAGGAAAGGAAAGAAGAGGAGATGGGGAGGGAAGGACAGACGACAGGGAAGGAGAAAAAGGAAAGTAAGGTTGGGGAAGCAAAGGGAAGGGAAGGAGGAAAAGGGACAGGGAAAAGGAAGGGAAGAAGGGGAGAGTGGAAGAAAGGGGGAGAGGAGAGGGAAAGGAGACAGAAGGGAAAAGGAAAGTGTAGAGAAGGGGGAAGGAAAGGGAAAGGGAAAGGGAGAGGGAGAAGGAAATAAACAGCTGAATAAAGAGGAGAGGAGGTAGAAAGGAAAGATAATGTAGAAGGAAGGAGGAAAGAAGGGATGAGAAGAGAAGAAACAGGAAAATGGGGAAAGAAGCGTGCTGACGGGGGAGAGGTAAGGGATGTTTTGAGAGGGATGATGGGGAAAATTTAGGTCAAAGGGAGAAACAGGGGGGAAAAAAGTGGATCAAAGGAGGGCGAGGCGGGACAAATTTACGGGGCCGAGGGAGGGTGTTAGGGAGATTTTTGAAATGGTGGGTATACTTACAATTTTTTAGTGGTGGGAAATTTTCAAGGTATTTTTGGGGGTGATACGGAAATTTTAGGGTATTTTCGGATGAGACGGGGAAATCTTAGGGTACATTTGGGGGAAATTTTAGGGTACATATGGGGGAAATTTTAGGGTAACTATGGATGTGACGAGATAATTTTAGGGTTGTTTTCTGGAGGTGGGGAAAAATTTAGGGTATTTTTGGATGTGACGGGGAAATTTAAGGGGTTTTAGGAGGGTGGTGGGAAATTTTTAAGGATTTTGGAAAGATGGTGGGGAAAATATAAGAGGAGAGGCTCTGAACTGGAGGCCTAAAAGTTTTCAGTAACCCCTTCCCTACTAGAAGTGAGAGAGAGAGAGAGAGAGAGAGAGAGAGAGAGAGAGAGAGAGAGAGAGAGGAAAACGGAAGAAGAAAAATTAGATAAAGGGAGTGAAATTGAGGTAATAAAAATAAATGAAATCTGGCAGGAAAAGTTTTATTCAGAAGGAAGCACGGACTGGCATGATGAAGGAATTCCAAATGAGAGAGAGAGAGAGAGAGAGAGAGAGAGAGAGAGAGAGAGAGAGAGGCGGGGGAGGCAAAGAGCGAGATTGAGGATGATGTGGAACGTATTGAAGAAATTCCTTCATTTGCTCTCTCTCTCTCTCTCTCTCTCTCTCTCTCTCTCTCTCT
>NC_137046.1:57323693-57353693 GCF_032717465.1 Coenobita brevimanus | reverse complement strand
TTCATTTCTAAGCTGAGGAAAATCGTCTGTTGGTCATAGGAATATTTTGGAAAAGCCTCCATTTTTTTTTTTTTTTTGGCTTCCCTTTCGTATGCACACGTAATGTCAATGTTTGCTTGCTTTTTTTTTTTTTTTTTTTTTTTTACAGTGGGAATGTGTCGAAATGTTTGGCTAGAGTTATATTACTTCCCTCCTCCCCCTCTTGGTGTGTGTGTGTGTGTGTGTGTGTGTGTGTGTGTGTGTGTGTGTGTGTGTTTTGCTGCGGTAGTGGTAGTGACTTGGGTGCTATGTCAAACACCGCCCTCCTCTATTTTCAGCCCTGCCTCTCCCTGCCGCACCGTTCCCACCTCCTATATCACCATTTCCTGTCCTGCCCTGCCTTATACCACGCTACCCTATCGTGCCCTTACTTACCTTGCCCTGTCCTGCCTTTTCCAGCTGTTCCTTGCCCACACCTTGTCCCTTTCCTGCACCACCCTTCTCTGCCCTTTCCTGCCCTTCCCTCCCCTGCCATGGCCTGCCCTCCTTTCCCTTCCCTTCTCCTTCCCTTTCCCCTTCCCCTCCCTTCCTCAGTCTTGCCTTTGCCTTACACCTTCCTGTCTTGTCACGCGCCGCCCTTATCCCTCCTGCCGTCTTGAACTCCCCTGCCTTAGTCCTACACCACTTTGCCCTGCCTTACCCAGTCTCGATATCACACTTTCTTTCCCTCCTCACCTTTGTCCTGCCTTTGTATGAAATTATCCTGTATTGTTCTGTCCTCCTTTTCTCTGCCCTGTCGTATCTTGCCATAACCTACCCTGCCCTGCCCTGCCCTGCCCTGCCTTCCTTGTCCTTCCCTGCCCTACAGTACCTTGCCCTTCCCTGCCTGGTCCTGACTTTCCAATCCTTGCGTACCCTCCCCTGCCTTGCTCTGCCTCCCTACACCATTGCCACACCCCCTCCCTGCCGAACTCCACCATCCCTCTCCAGAGCGCCTCTACAACAGTGCCATTTTTGCCTCTCACCACCCCCGCTCCTCTCCTCTCCTTTCCTCTCCTCTCTTCTACTCAACTCTGCCTCTTTCCCATTTCCTCTCATTTCCTTTCTTCCTCTTCTCTCTTTCCTCTGTATCCTCTCTCCACCCCTCTCCTCTCCTTTCCTCTCTTCAGTCCTACCCTTTCCTGCGCCATCTCTCCACCCCTCTCCTTTCTTTCACCCTGGCTCCCTCCTCTATTCTCATCTCTCCACCCCACCCCACGCCTCTCCTCTCCTCTAATCTCCTCTCCTCTCCTCTCCTCTTCTGTCTTCCCACCTGAATAATCATGGTACGGATCCTCTCCTCGGTGGGAGCATGGTCGCCAGAAATAATCGCTTCCCATGCTGGAGAAGTTCAAATGAGGAAGGGATGTCTGTAGCGGTTGTGATTCATGTGAGAGTTGAAGCTGGGAGTCACAGGTATGAATCAACAGCATCTGCTTTAAAATGCCCGCCACGGAATAGATTTGAACCCAAGACTCAGACCACAATTATAGCAAGAGGAATACGTTAACCACCGAGCCACCGTACCTCCCACCCGAAACGAACAGTAAAAAGAAACCCGACTATCAATAAATAATCTGAATAAAGAAATCGTCTGAAAAAATCGTCCCCCTTCATGCCATTTCCGGGTTCAGAGGACTGCCGTGGTAGCTACTCTATACTTCTGCAAAATTACACTCCTGTTTTTTTTTTTTTTTTTCTCGGAGGCGTGAAAGTTTGTCTGTATTGCCTCGGAAATGTTGGTTGCGCTTTTGAGGCGAAGTTTTGGTTGCCATGGTTACGAGATTTTGTTAATGGTGTTGTTGTGTAGGCTGTTGATTTTTTCTTTTTTTTTCTCTCTCTCTTCATCACCAAACATCGCCATCACCACCATCACCATCACCCACCACCTCCTTCATTATCACCCACTTTCGCCACCATCACCACCACCATCACCACCACTACCACCACCACCACCACCACCACCAACACCACCAACACCGCCGCCGCCAACCACAACCCACCACCCACCACTCTCCTCGTTTTCAGTCTTCCTCTCCTCATTCCCCCCCTGGCATCATTCCTTGGCACCCTTCCCTGGCCTTATCACCATCAGCGTTCCTGCATGGCACCTACCGTCTCCTGGCACTGTCTGCATGGTACTCTTATTTTGGCATTTCCTTATGACACAGCTTCCTTCGTTGTTCTTTGCATGACAGTCTAATTTCTTTGCATGACATTCTGGTTTGGCGATGTATGACACCTGTTTTTAGCTTTGTTCATGACACCTTGACACATCTTGACACCCTCTCCTTTGTTCTTTGTATTGCATATTGACTTCGTACTTCCTGACACACATTATTGGTTTTATTCACGACACCTTCTCTTTCGTTCTTTGCATGACGTATTGGCATTTTACTTCATGACACACACTATTGGTTTTGTTCATGACACCCCTCTTGACACTTCATGACTATGCATGACCCTTACGTTTTTGTTATAACATCATGACGTGCACTTTTCATGAAAGTCTGTCTATGGTACTCTTTCTTTGTTCTTTGCCTGACATTCATAACACTGGATTTTCTATGACATTCTGGCACTTTCTGCATGTCACCGTCTTCGTTCTGTGCATTCCACTTTGACTCCCTACTTCGGTGGTGGTTGATGACGACCATCATCCACTCACTTCTTCCCCTTTGTCATTCTTTTCTGTGTCTTCCCACCTCTTTTCCAACTTTTTCCTTCCTGTCACTTTGTATTATTATTCTTTCCACCTTGGGTGGCTCTGCATTGAGTGACAAGCCTAATGGTTTCCTGTGACTCAGGAAATCATTTATAAAGCTGGATGGTAACTATATAACCACATAACGCGGCGATGTGGAGCCTGCTATAATACCCCTGTTAACCGGATGGAGAGACGCAGTGCGGCGTCCATCCCCGTACGAAATCTCCACACTCTTCTTCACCCCTCGCTGTAGCGAGGCGTTGTCTGATTTAAGTGAATATCGGTTCACGGAACAGGTTGGCCTCGCAGAGGTAGTTGCTTCCCAGCGGCTGATGGGTCTGCTCGGTCAGACAGACGGGTGTTACTCAACAAAAACTTCCTACTTCATGAAGTCTTCTCATGACACTTATTTTCCTTGTGCTACTCTTATTTGGCACTCTCTTTACAACGCCCCCATGTTTGACACCGTACCAGTTTCGTGGCGTCCATTCTTTGTTCTCTACATGTCTTGATTTTGCAATTAATGACATGTAGGCTACTTTTCCTCCACTTAATTTTTGTATCTGCTTACGACACGCTGACACTCTCTTCGACGATGAGGCTTGCTTCATGGCACCTTACAGTCTTTATGGCACTCATCATGACATCTGACACTTTTATCACGAATCCCTGGCACTCTGTTCATGACACCCTGGTACTGTTTATGACACTCGGGCATTATTCAACACACCCTGGCACTCATCATGACACCCTGCCATTATTCATGACACTCTGGCATTATTCATGTGCCATTATTTATGACACTGGCATTATTCATGACACCCTGGCACTGTGCATGACACACTGACACTCTCCATGACACCTGACACTCACCTCATGACACATTGGCACTCTGCTTGACGCCCAGGCGCTTTTCATGACACTTGGCACTTTATGACACATGGCACTCTTCAAGATAACTGGCACACTTCATGACACCTGACACTTCATGACACTTGGCACTCTTCATGACACCTGGCACTCCTCATAACAGGTGGCACTTCCTTCATGACAGCTGGCACTCTCTTCAGGTTCCTCAGCTCCGACCTGTTGGACGTCTGCCTGATTTATCAAACTCTGGTATACATCTTTAACACTCAGACTCCTGTATTCCAATTCGTGTGGCGTTAGCGGGAATAGAATACTGGAGTTGTTCCTACCATGAGAGGGTTCACGGTACACCTGTATGAGCACCGTGGCTCCTGTTCTCACTGCTGAATAAAATCGTGTGGTGTTAAGTGGAACATGGCACTAGATTTGCCCCGGCCGTCAGAAAGTTAATTTTAAAACTGTTCCACGTATGGCTTCAGTACGTCTTCTGTAGTGCATAAGCTAACCTGTGCTCTCCGTTGTTCATGTGTGCACCAGGTCAGCTCTGAAACTGTCGTCCTCAGTCTGCCTTTTCCCATTGCCTATGACCTCCATTCATTTAAACATCATGAGTTTCGCCATCTAGAAATGAACTTTTTTTTTTCTTTATTTGAAAGTGAGAACGTTTGTAGGGTATTTTCCTTTGGCCCATTCATTTTTGAGGAAGAAAAACTGTTTGTGAATTTCATATCTTGTTCTCCACTTACCACTCCCACTCACTCGCCTGTGGGTTGCCACTCTTATTTATTTTCTCTCTCATCTTTCTTAGTCCATCTCTTCCTCTTACTCCATCTCAAGGATCATACTCTTTAAACCATCCCTCTCACCGTCTTCTTATCCTAGCTCCACCTCTTGTTCCATCTTTAGGATGACTGATTCTCTCCGTCTTCTAGTTTTAATCTCTCTGGCATCTCTCCGTCTTGTACTCTTTCCCCTCTCTGTCTGTCTGTCTGTCTGTCTGTCTGTCTCTCTCTCTCTCTCTCTGTCTCTGTCTCTCTCTCTCTGTCTCTCTCTCTCTCTCTCTCTCTCTCTCTCTCTCTCTCTCTCTCTCTCTCCATCTGGTACTCTGTCTACCTCTTCCTCTCACTCCATCTCAGTACCGTCCATCTGACTGTGCTTCTATTATCACAGGCGCTCCGCTTTAATTGATCACAAATTTGGAGGTGCGTGTGTTGGAGCGGGCCAGGTAAACTCAAATTAGTGCAGGTGAATAGTCTCTCGTTCCTCCTACTCCCCTCACCTCCTCCTTTCCTCCTCCATTTTCCTCGCTTTCTCTCATTTTTCCTTTTCTTCCTCTCTTCCTCCTTCCTTTTCATAGTGCCCTCTCGATATTTTCCTTGACCAGTTCCCTCACTCTTCTATTATCCTCTTCCTCTCATTCCTTGTTTTCTCTTTCGTTCTTGTTTTCCCTTTCATTTTCTGTTTCTTCCTCCTTGCATTCTCTCTCGCCACTCTTCCTGTCTCTCTCATCCCACTCCCACTACCTCTCCCTCCCTCCTCTCACCACCTCTCCTCCCTCTCCCACTTTCTTCTCACCGTCTTCCCTCCTTCTCCACCATCCTCACCCCATCTTCCCACCCTCCTCGTCCTCCCTCACCCCTTTCCCTTCCTCGTCTTTTTCTTTCCCTCTCTTGTCTCCACCCTCATCCCCTCACCCCTACCTTTCTCCCACCCCAAGCCTCTGTCGCCGCCCACATCCAGCCCTTACAAACTCCACACAAATTAATTACAGCGCTTGTCTTAGTATCTCAGAAAAGGAACTCTCTCTCACTCGGTCTGTCTGCCCATTCGCGGGATGTCGGGTATGATTCAGTCTCCCCCGTATTTAATGAACACTGCTGGGAGAAAACTGGAAGGCATCTTTTGGATATGAATAACACATTGCAGGTACTGAACAATAACTCATGCTCTATACAGCACGTTTTAAGTAATGAACAAAATCTTTCGGGCACGTAACATTTTTACTACGATCATGTGTTTGTCATTCATGCTATATCTTCATACTTTTTTTAAGCTTAAGAAAAACTCGACATACCTTCTAGTTAAAAAAAAAAATCCGTCCTAAGATGAATTAGGTCGTCTGGAACAGCAAGAATAAAACAAAACGTCATCAACCTGAAGGGGATAATTAGTTTTTATGTACTGAACAAGAATTTTTAAGTACCTGATGTATAAATGAATGAATACTTAGAAAAAGGGGAGCGTAAAGAAGGAAGAAAAAGCAGTAATTTGTCTGTAATTGCTTGTATGTGTTGATGAATGCGATGTAGCTAAAATGGGGGACTGATTTACTGGAGGCGGATCTGCGAATGTATTACTAAGAAGGAAAGCACAGTCGAAAGGAAGAAGGGGGACAGTGGAAGAATTAGTTAGTGAGGAGGGGAATTTCGGTGAAAGGAACAACTGTCGAGAATGACTGACGAAAGTAAAAAACAGCTGAAAGGAAGGAGGAGGACCGGGGAGGAGTTAGTTGATAAAGCAGGGAATTTTGGTGGAAGGAAAAAGTGTCGGAGTGTAGGCTAACCCAGCATGCGCGGGCAGATCTCCGACGTTCACTACAGGTACTAAAATAAATAAACAGTAAGAGATCTGGATACTCACCATTGTGTCTCAGTGCTGCTCAAGGAAGAAGTGCCATATGATACAGCAGACGATGCACAGGAACACGAAAATGAAGATGATTATTATTATGATCATCCATGCCTCCATTTATCAACCGTTTCTCTCTTTTCTCTCTCTTCCTCTTTTTCTTCCTCCGCTTCTTCTTCTTCCTTTTCCTCTTCCCTCGTGTCCTCAGTGGGTGGGTTCTGCGCATGTCGATGATCCTGATCCAGGTCCTGCGCAGACTCCATGGAAGGGGCTACAGTTCGGCTCCATTGCACTTTTTATTTTTTTTACTAATCGACTCACTTTTAGACTTTCCCCTTTATGTCTCAATTTTATCTACTTCTTGGTTCATTCCTTCACACTTTTTTTTTTTTTTCAGGAGTTTAAATACTGATTTTTTTTTTTAATTGGCACTTCTACAACACCTAACGTGGGAGGACAGGAATTAGGATACGAACCCAAACCGAAGTGGGAGTTGGTTTGTTTACATTTGTGGCGACGTGAATTGGGACGTTTCGACAGATGATTAAAAATAGTAAATATTTTCTCCTTTCCCCCTCGCTCCCTTTCTCCCCCTCCCTCCCTTCCTCCCCCCCCTCTCTCTCTCTCTCTCTCTCTCTCTGGGAAGACACGAGCCAGCCGAAACCGAAGTGGGAGTTGGTTTGTTTACACTTTGGTGACGTGGTGGAGGGATGGTTTGGCAGATGATTATAAATAGCAGGATACACGTAAGCATTCTCTCTCTCTCTCTCTCTGACATGACATCGCACTTTTTTCCGCCCTGACCCCCTCCTTCATAACTTTTTTTTCTTTCTTTCGTTTTTAGGCCCTTTTATCCACCCAAATAAAAAGACATAGTTTAATACCTATCTATTCAAGGTCATTCAGGCAGACAAAAAACATATGCTGAGTCCCAGTCTTTCCATAGAATACGACCCACAGCTGTCATTGTTACATCCAGATCCCCAACTATACTGGTGGGTGAACAGGGCAAAAGGGAAACAGACTTGCTCTAATGCTTAATCGGACCGTGAGACGAGCCTGAGTTCTTCCAGTTACGAGCTGAACGTGCTAACCAATGCACCACCACGGCTCCTCTATTCTCGTTCTCTCTAACTTTCCACATACTTTACTAACTTGTCTCCTACCCAGCTTCTCTTTCCCTACACTAACTTCTTTCCTACCCAGTCTGTCTCTGACCCTCTCCACATTCTTCATCAACTTGTCTCCTACCCAGCCCTCTTCCCCCCATCTCTCTCTCTCTCTCTCTCTCTCTCTCTCCCTCCCTAACTTTCCACATTCTTCACTAACTTGTCTCCTACCCAGCTCTCTCTCTCTCTCTCTCTCTCTCTCTCTCTCTCTCTCTCTACGGCCCCACCCTGCTATTCACTCCGCTACTGCCCACTTCACGGGGGAAAAATCTCGCTGCTTTTTCGGTGAGGCAGGAGAGGGTCTGCCTTTCTCTTGTTTTCCTGTCTGTTTGTCATTTATTTTATGAATCTGGATCGGCTCAGACAAGATTTGTCATGTCATCATCATCATCGTCTGTGTCGTCGTCGTCACCAGTACCATCATCGTCGTCGTCGTCATACTCTCCACAGCAGTAATATATAATAAGTTGATAAATTATGTAAAAACGATCTGAGACTGTCTAGCTTCCGTCCCCAAACCCAGACATACAGACAGACGGCCAGACAGACAGACGGCCCGACAGGGGGTGTCGTGTGTACGGTGGGGAGAGGAGGAAGGGTGGGGAGAGAGGGAGGTGGCGGAGAGTGGGTGAGGAAAGAAAGGGAAGGGAGTGGCGAGGTGGTGAGAGAGAGAGAGAGAGAGAGAGAGAGAGAGAGAGAGAGAGAGAGATGGGTGATGACGGGGAAAGGTTGCGAGAGTGAGGAAGAGGGGTGGGGCAGTGGTAGTGAGAGAGAGAGAGAGAGAGAGAGAGAGAGAGAGAGAGAGAGAGACGAATGAGGAGAGGGAAGAAGGGGAGAGAGGAGGGAAAGGGGAGGTTCTGGGAGGGGGAGAGAGAAGAGGAGGGGTAGAAGGGGACGGATAAAGAGCAGAGGGAGGAGAGGGGGTGGAGAGGGAGCAATCGGAAAAAGTGTAGTGACGTGAGGGAAGGTTGAAGGGTAGGGGAAAAGGGGAGGGGGAGCGGCGGGAGGGTAAGGGCCCAAGGGGTGTGAGGGAAGGGAAGTAAAGGGATAGGTAGGGGAGGGGAAAGGGGTAAAAGGAAAGGTTGAAGGATGGTGGGAGGGAGGGAGAAGGTGTTGAATGAGAGAAGTGGGTGGAAGAGGAGTGACAGGATAGGAAGGCGGGGTGGAGGGGAAGAGGCAAGGTGGAGGAAGGGGTGTGGTGGGAGGGAAGGCTGGATATGGAATGGGAGGGGGTGTGGAGTGAGAGGAGGGTGGGTATACAGTAGGGTGGGGTGGGGTGGGAATAAGGTGGGGGAGGGTGGGTACAGGGTGAGGGAGGGTGGGTATAGGATGGGGTGGGGTGGGTATGGGGTGGGGTAGGGTGGGTTTTGGGGGGAGGGTGGGTGTGGGGTGGGTTTTGGGGGGAAGGTGGGTGTGGGGTGGTATAGGGAGTATCGGACACACCCAGGCTGCCTTTAACCTTTCCAGCCGGCCACCGTCACCGGCTTTATCACGGCTGGGGGACCACCTGCCTTCCTGGGGGAGTGGGGGGAGGGAATTGAGGGGAAGGAAGGGGGTAGAGGGAAGGAGGATGAGGGAAAGGAGGGAGGAGGAGGAGGTAGAGGGAGGAGAGGAAGGAAGAATGTGAGGGAAAGAGGAGGGGAGAAAGAGGCAGAGTAGGTCAGGGTAAGAAAGAGGAAGGAAGAGGCAGAAGGGGTGGGGAGAAGGAGAGGGGAAAGAAGAGGCTGGGGATATGAAGGGAAGAAGAGGCTAGGGATGTGAAGGAAGGAAGGAGGTCCAGGGGGAGGATGGGGAAAGGAGGGGGCAAAGGGAGTGGATGTGAGGGGAAGGAGGGGAGGAAGAAAGAGGCATAAGGGTTGAGAGGAAAGAGGAGGCCGATGGAAATAAGGGTAAAAAAGAGGCTAAATAAAGTCTCCAGTCACAATAAAATCACTGAGCATCCCATCAGCCATAGAGTGCTCGACCTCTGTTTATATCTCGACGTCATTCCTGTCTCGTTCTAGCTGTCTCTGTACGATTTTAGTCAGCTTAGGAGAGACGTTTTGCGCTAGAGAGGTTAGATATAGTTTCAGCCCAGGAGAGAGACTTTCGAACTCGATGGCTTAGGTATACAGTAGTTTGAGGTAGAGAGACATTTTGAAGAGGACGGATTAGAGTTTAGACAATAGCTTAGAAGAGACTTTTTCAACTTGTAAGCTTAGATACAGCCTAAATCATCTCCTTCCTTGCTAGACTTGAAGAGAATTGCTTAATAAAATCGTCTGGTGATAAAGAGAATTGTGGTGTAAAGAGGTTACCGGACTTAAGGGGGTTTAGGGAGTGTTTCAAACCCTTCATTGAGAGATTTCCCCAGAGCTGAATAAAATCGTCTGGACATAGCAGGTATAAAGTGGTAAATAGATCATTGGATTAAAAGGGTTGAAATGTCCCCCCCCTCTCTCTCTCTCTCTCTCTCTCTCTCTCGCTTTCTATCTATCTCTATCTTTCTCTCTCTCTCTCCATTCGTCAGTAACTTCATTCATTTTTCCTTCATTCTCGTTTTGATCCCTCTTATAACCTATCTGCCCATCTATAGCCAGACGCCTTGAATCCCGTAAGGGGCGGTCACAAGCAAACAACCTCCACATCACTCTATCCTCCGCCATTTGCCAGCCCTCCCTCCGACTCATGCCCCCCTCACTCATATCACTCCACCCCATCCTTCCAGCTCATCCTCGGTCTCCCTCTTCCCCTACGCCCTCCCCCTCAGTCACATAAACTCTTTTTGGTCATTCTGTTTCTCCATCCTCTCCATTACGCCAAGCCATCTTAGTGTTCATAACCGCATAGCATATTGGTGTTGAACAACCGTAAGCACATCACACGCCATTGTCTCAGTCCATAATTATTGATGTTTTACCACTCATACGCAAATGCTTCGCGGCCATAATGAACTCTACTGTGTGTGTGTGTGTGTGTGTGTGTGTGTGTGTGTGTGTGTGTGTGTGTGTGTGTGTGTGTGTGTATTCTCTCACCACAAACATCAAACACCAGCACACACCACCACCACCACCACACTCCCTGTCTGCCAGCCGCCACAGGTAGTGCCCTTGGCTTTTAACACTGCCACAAACACCGCGCTAGCTTCCTTTCTGTTTTATTTTGAGTTTTTTTCCTTGTGTGTGTTTTTTTTTTTTTTGCTTTTTCTCTATGTATCTCTTTGTCTTATTCGGTCTTTCCGTATGTCTACCCCTGTTTTTCTGTGCATCTGTCTGTTTAGCATATGTTTATCAACCCCAACCATCCCTTGGATATGAACCTTCACCGGCTCAATCCGATTGGAGCGCAATAATTACTCACTAAACCACCAGACGCCAAAATTTGGTTATATGGTTACCAGGCTCTACACTGAGTGACAAGCCAAATGGTTTCCTGTACACCAGGAAACCATTTACTACGCTGGGTGGTAACCATATAACCAAATTTTGGCGCCTGGTGGTTTAGTGATTAATTATTGCGCTCTAATCGGATTGAGCCGGTGAAGGTTTATATCCAAGGGCTGGTTGGGGTTGATTGCTCATGTAATGCCTCTCAGGGATGAGTGAGGCTTAGCCCCGGACTCCTACGCTCCTCATGGGGCAATGTAGGATTGGATGATGGATGGATGGATGGATTCTCTTTCTGTATATCGACCGTTGTTTTCTGTGTATGTTTGAGTATATCGTTCTATATGTATATCTATCTGTATGTATCTATCCATCCCTCTGTGTATTTGTGTCTTATAACTGTCTAATTATCAATATATCTATCTCCATCTACCTCCCTATCTATAAGTTTCCGTCCTTCTGCCTATCTATAACTGTCAATTTACCTTTTTTATCTATCTGTTTTTCTATGTACTCCTTTTCCATACAGTTTCAGACAATATATGCAATAGAAGTTTTACTCTGGCTTCCCCTATCGTGTCAAAAAATAATAGGTAAATAAAAAAGTTAACAGCCCTCATGGAACTTTCATCTTGTCGTTTTAACATGGTCATTATTTTTAAAGGTTAATATTGCCCATTACTGCTACTACTACCACTACTACTACTACTACTACTACCACCACTGCCACCACCACTTCTATGTTATTCATGTTCTTGTAAACCACTACGTACTGTACGTTTATTGGTTTTTACACTTCCTTTTCTCATCGGATGCGTGTGTAATGAAGTCAGTTGTGCTCTTGACTATATGAGAACTGAGTGTCTTAATCTCTAGCTCCCCTCGAGGCTTGTAAAACCATCTGGAGCTTCACATTATAGTTCATCTTTTTATTAATATAGTAACTTCTTTATTAACATAGCCTCTCTCCTTATTAATAGTCACTCAATATGGCCTCTTTATTTATAGTGTCTCTCTCCTTATTGATACTGCCTTTGTTTTTATTAGTATAGCCTCATCCTTTATTATAGTCTCTCTCTTTACTGATAGCCTCTCTGTTAATATAGCCTCTCTTTTATAACCATTATTAATATATTCCATCTAATAAACAGTCTCTTTATTAATATAGCCTCCCTTTTTAACAATGTAGCCTTTCTCTGTATTAAATTTTTATATCGCATTCGTAGAGGAGACACTAGTATATTGCTCACCTAATATATATATATTTTTGATTTTCTCCAATGTTTTGTACGTCACAGCCGGTCCCTCATTTCTTCGACGAACTGACTTTGAAATTGTTGAGAGCTTACCTGAAGTCTACACACACACACACACACACACACACACACACACACACACAGAAAGAGAGAGAGAGAGAGAGAGAGAGAGAGAGAGAGAGAGGGATGTGGGGAGGGAAAAAGACCGTCCTAATGAGTGGGTTAAATTTTATTCTAACACCAGAGGGTATTACACAGCAGAGATAAATCTTTTGCTGTCAGAAAATCCATACCTTTACCAGAATGACATGTCTTTTTAGTCATTTTTCTTTTTTTTCTATTTCTGTCTATCTGTCTGCCTGTCTGTCTGCCTGCCTGTCTGTCTGTCTGTCTGTCTCTCCGTCTCTCTGTCTCTGTCTGTCTGTCTGTCTGTCTGTCTGTCTCTCTCTCTCTCTCTCTCTCTCTCTCTCTCTCTCTCTCTCTCGTTGTCCTCATTTTCCAGCCAGGTTGTCCTCGCGTGACCACTCCATCTTAATTACAAAACAGAAATAGAAACAGGCAGAATTGCATCATGAAATCTAGGGGGGAGATTTTTCTCCTGAGGCTGAGCAAAATCGTCTGGTATGAGAGAGAGAGAGAGAGAGAGAGAGAGAGAGAGAGAGAGAGGGGTGGGGGGGGCAGGACAATAAAAAGGTCAGACACATTGGGGCGGTGGGCGTAGATTGCAATTATAGTACTGTGGTCAATGCATTGTGAGGGAAAGGTCAGGTTTGGGTTTGTAACTGAGAGAGAGAGAGAGAGAGAGAGAGAGAGAGAGAGAGAGAGAGAGAGAGAGAGAGAGAAATTGGGAATGGCTTAAAGGAATGTGGAAGAACTAATAAGTCACGGATTATTAGTGAGAGAGAGAGAGAGAGAGAGAGAGAGAGAGAGAGAGAGAGAGAGAGAGAGAGAGAGAGAGAGAGAGAGAAAACAGCTTTGGAAAAGTAATGAGAAATACGCTTTATGAAACCGACATGAAAAGCAGAGATAAATGACTGGAAGATAAAAACACGAAAAAAGCGAAAAAGTCATAAAAGCAAAAATAGACAAAAAGAAAAAGAGTGAAAGGATTGGGAGCAGCTAAAAAAAAAAAGAAAAAAAAGAAATTATGAGAGACACGCACGCTGAAAATGAATCTAATAAACGAATACCAATAAGTCTGCGAGAAAACGAGTGAAAAATGAATTGAGAATGAAGAAAGAGACAAGCAGAAAATCGACGACTGATTGACACATGAAGAGTAGGAATCACAGACTTTAGATAAGGATGCATAGAAACAAGGGTCTGTCTACCTACCTATCTGTCTGTCTATCTATCTATCTATCTTTCAGTCTTTTATTGGCCCATCAGGAGCGTAGGGACCCTGGGCGAGGCCACTAAATCCAGACATTTAACGCGATAGTGACCAGTTGCCTGTCCCTGAGTGGCATGTGAGCAGTAAACCCCAACCATTCCCCGGATGTACTTCGTAAACCCTTATGGACCACAGCTGGTTGGAGACCCTTAACCCACTAAGCCACCAGGTGTACAATAAACTTGGAGACAGAATATGGAAAAATAAGAATACGGACAATAAGGAAAACCGAAATATGCATGGAAAAAGGATGCGCAGAAAGAGAAATACACAGAGACATTAACTTCCTCTCTCTGTTTTGCTACGCCTCTCCCTCCTGTATAAGATTCACACATTGTCCCTCCACTTCCTTCTCAGTCTACCCCTCTTCCTTCTCCTCCTCCTCTTCCTCCTCCTCCTCCTCCTCCTTTCAACCATTTCTTTGTCATAAACCCTCACGTATATATTCCTCCACCACACACTTCCACTTCATCTCTCTACTTCATCCATCCACCACATCCCTTCATTCCTTGACTTTATTACTCCACCACATTTCTCCACCTCATCCCTCCACCGCATCACTCCACCTCATCCCTCAACCTCGTTCTCGGACTGCCCCTCCTTCATCTAACCACTCCTTTGTCATAAACCCTTCCTCTCATATATCTCACCACCTCGCCCCACCACCCAGCTTACTCACTGGGGCTGTAATTTAGATGACATAAGAGGTCTCGCAGCACCTGTACTTTAGCTACTTAATCTTGCGTATCCACCTTTACATATTTAACTTCCATTAACCCTGTCACTCTGATGACGTATTTTTCTATTTGATTCGTGCTATTTTCCAGACGATTTTTTTTCAGGTCAGGATAGATTTTTCGAAATGGAAGTTAGGTTTTGACTCATTAACCCCATAGAACCGAATTTTCTTGTCCTCTTGTTACCTCCAGACGATTTTTTAAGCCTTACAGAAGCCATTTGTAGTGAGGGGGTTAGAAACAGACTCCATTAACCCCTCCATAACCTTGATTCCTCTCCCAAAGCTGAATAAAATCGTCTGAAGGGAGAAGAATAGAGGATAAATAGCTGGAGAGAAGGGATTAAGGGACTGGCACAAAGTAAATCAAATCGTCTGACAGCAGCAACAATTTAAATAAAAGAAAATGCATCTTCGAATTAAAGTGGTCAGAATGAGAAATTGCACTCGGCTCCAATTAGGGAAGGTCGAGAGAAAGAGAGAGAGAGAGAGAGAGAGAGAGAGGGGGGGGGAGGATACGAACTAAGTTAAGAGCATAAAAAGGTATGAAGTAAAATGGGAAAGTTTGGAGAGAAAATGAGAAGGGAAGAGCGGAGAGAGAGAGAGAGAGAGAGAGAGAGAGAGAGAGAGAGAGAGAGAGAGAGAGAGGACATGGAAGTTAAACAGCGAAATAGTTTACATACTGCACCTACTGCCGATATTTCTTTTGCATTTTATTTTAATCACTTTTATTAGATGTCAACTTCCATATTCTATTCTCCCTACTATCAAACGATTTTACTCAGATCATTATAAAAGTGGAGGGGTTAGATGTGGCCTTCACGACCCCCTCCAGCGCGAGAGGGTTTTCCTAAGCTGAATAAAATCGTCTGGAATTAGTAAGTAAAAACTGAGAGAGGAAACACAGGGTTCCAAGAGATAATGAAAGCTGTTCGTAACCCCCTTCAGTTGCAGTTTATTTTCCTGAGCTGAATAAAACCGTCTGGTCATTGTAATAAGAAAATCGTCTGAACGGATGGCGCCCTATAACATGAAGATTTCCTCTCTTTCTTTCTCTCTCTCTCTCTCTCTCTCTCTCTCTCTCTCTCTCTCAGTATTTCAAGTGCTATTCATCCAGGCACATTTCTCTCCCTTTCTTTTATCTTGTGGTCAGATTTTTCCCGTGTAAATTAAGGATTCTTTGTGAGCATTTTTTAATTTAAAGAAAAGCGGAGGAGGAGGAGGAGATTTAGAGAGAGAGAGGAGAGAGTTTAGTCTTTTCCCCCCTGACTTAACCCTCTCATTAGTCAAGCATTCAGGACAACTTTGGACTTCACTGCATCAGACGCCACTTTTTACTCCTGTTTCTTTTAATGTTACCAGCTCTCAGAATGCATACCTCACACCGCCCACACTCTCCTTACCACGCTGCATTATAACACAGGGAGAAGTCGTCTGCTGTTCGGAAGGATGCGAGTTCAATCCCAGAGTAAAGCAAGAGAGAGACTGAGAAGGTGAATTTTGTTAACGCAGCCTACAGTGATTTTCCGCAATACCCACTGACATTATAAAAAAAAAAAAACACCCGTCAATACCATCACACCAGTCGAGATTGAGGTATTTCCTGCGTGTATTCAGTACCGCCGGTGGGTATTAGCGCCAAAATGATGATATGTGAAGGCATGTAACACAGACAAAGACTGCTGGGCCTCAAGCAGCGAACTGCCAACTCTGTGCTCTGAGTCGGAAAAAAAAAGTCAAACTATAATGTAAACACACACACACACACACACACACACACACACACACACACACACACACACACACACACACACACACACACACACACACACACACACACACACACACACACACACACACACACACACACACAAATTAGACCCTACTTTTCTCACATGGTAATTCCTGACCATTGCTTCCATAAATGATTTCAGGCAATAAAGCAGAGAGAGAGAGAGAGAGAGAGAGA
Organism: Coenobita brevimanus; assembly: GCF_032717465.1. Taxonomy (NCBI): domain Eukaryota; kingdom Metazoa; phylum Arthropoda; class Malacostraca; order Decapoda; family Coenobitidae; genus Coenobita; species Coenobita brevimanus. The sequence goes on along the minus strand of NC_137046.1, from coordinate 57,337,582 downwards.
GAGAGAGGGGAGGTGGTCACTCACTTCCAGATAAGCCACTTTAAGTTCCTCTGATTCATAACTCTCTCTCTCTCTCTCTCTCTCTCTCTCTCTCTCTCTCTCTCTCTCTCCACACACACACACACACACACACACACACACACACACACACACACACACACACACACACACACACACACACACACACACACACACACACACACACACACACACACACACACACACCACCCTCATGTTCAACACGTGCTGTTTCCCTCTATTGCTCCCTACCTTCCCACACACCCCTCACCCCTAGCCTTGTCTCCCTCACCCCTACCCCTGCCGAATTCACCCCTACCTCTGCCGCCTTTATCCCTACCCCTACCCCTGTCCCCCTCACCTTACTCTTCTCCCTCACCCCTACTCATGTCTCCCTCACCCGTACCCCTCCCTGTCTCTCCTTATCTCTCATAGTTAACTTTAATCGAGTTTCAGGCAACCACGATTTATTATTTTTGTTGAAGGAATGGGCCAATTCTGTCGGGTGAAATCATAGTGTATATTTAGTTATGTTATTAGTGAATTTGACAGGTGTTCGTGAAGCACTGATTTACGCGAGATTAATGTGTACATTGGTATGAGCTATGACTGATACACACACACACACACACACACACACACACACACACACACACACACACACACACACACACACACACACACACACACACACACACATGGTCCAATCAAGCGAACGCAATGAATACGACAGCTGTCTACCCGGACAACACACACACACACACACACACACACACACACACACACACACACACACACACACTCTCTCTCTCTCTCTCTCTCTCCCTCCTATTAATGAGAAACACCAGGCTGACACATCTCAGGTAAACTTTTTACCCTAGTATACCTATTCGGGGATATTGAAGCGATATTAACACCCCGGATACTGTTCCTCATTCCCGGATATTACCCCTCACCCCCGGATATTAACCTCGGATATTACCCCTCACCCCCAGGAATTGCACTCGGATATTACCCCTCACCCTGGATATTACCCTCGGATATTACCCCTCACCACCGGATATTACCCTCGGATATTACCCCTCACCACCGGATATTACCCTCGGATATTACCCCTCACCACCGGATATTACCCTCGGATATTACCCCACACCCTGGATATTACCCTCGGATATTACCCCACACCCTGAATATTACCCTCGGATATTACCCCTCACCCCCAGGAATTGCACTCGGATATTACCCCTCACCCTGGACATTACCCTTAGATATTACCCCTCACCGTCGGATATTACCCTCGGATATTACCCTCACCTCCCCATATTACCATTGGATATTACCCTCACCTCCCCATATTACCATTGGATATTACTCCTCACCTCCCCACAAACTAGACTCGGCATCAGATATTACCTTTTTTTTTTTTCATGAACCTCTATCACGCATTCCATTAATATCACTTCCACCACCAACCACCATGACCACCACCATTAACACCACCAACCACCATTAACATCATCAACCACCATGACCACCACCATTTACACCACCAACCATCATTACTACCACCATTATCATCATCAGCAACCATTACCACCACCATTAACACCACCAACCACCATGACCACCACCATTAACACCACCAACCACCATGACCACCACCATTAACACCACCAACCACCATTACCACCACCATTAACACCATCAGCCATCATTACTACCACCATTATCATCATCAACAACCATTACCACCACCATTAACACCACCAACTACCATTACCACCACCATCAACCACCATTACCACCATCAGCACCACCAGTCACCATTACCACCACCATTAACACAGTCAGCCATCATTACCATCGCCATCACCGACCACCATCATGTTTTTTACCTCTGCCATCATCATCATCATCATCAAGCATCACCATCACCATCATCACATCACCACTGCCATTATCACAACAATCATCACCACCACAATTGCCATTAACACCTTTATCATCACCACCCCATCGACAGAGAGAGAGAGAGAGAGAGAGAGAGAGAGAGAGAGAGAGAGAGAGAGAGAAGGGGGAGGAGTGTTATAAAATGGGGAAGAAATGAATACGATAAATAAAGCAAAAAGTGAGATAAAAGTGGAGAGAGAGAGAGAGAGAGAGAGAGATTGTTCAAAACAATCAGACTGTCTCATTACAACCAGACGCCTAATCCCAGAGCTGATCCAGTGCGACCGCAACAAAGGCCTTACTTCCGAGTTGCAGGGGAAGCCACGTAACAACTTTTCCTTAGCGATCTATCTTCCATACTGAGCCTTAATATTCTCACATTTAATCGTTTGAATATCGACATAGTTAACATCAATACACAAACACCTCTTCCTTAGCGATTTACTTTTGGATATCGCTGGTTAATATCCTTTTGTACGATATTTATGCAGGGTATGGCAATATTGGGAGGATTTATATAACTCAGAAGTGGACAGTAAGGTGCAGTAAAGAAAATAAATCGCTTAGGGAGAGGTGCCGTGGCCACACTAGATCAACTCTGGCATTAGGCGTCTGTGGTAACGAGATCGTCACCTTCTCTCTCTGTCTCTCTCTTTCTTATGATTATTTACCTGTCTATTTAACTGTCTCTCTAGCTATTCCTAATGTATCTTTTTCTATCTCTGTCATTTCTGTCTAACATACACCCGTAACTACCATTGCTGTACATATTTCAAGATTCTGAATATTGCCAACGTATGAGAGAGAGAGAGAGAGAGAGAGAGAGAGAGAGAACAGCGCGATGGGAAAGTCCAGTGAGAAAGGAGATGGGGTAAAGGTTTTAGAGAGAGCTTTTCTCTCTCTCTCTCTCTCTCTCTCTCTTCTTTGCCTTTAGTGAGTGAAGGTTTTAAAGGCGTGGGCAAAATGAGTGTGAAGGAGAAAGGCGTTCTCTCTCTCTCTCTCTCTCTCTCTCTCTCTCTCACACACACACACACACACACACACACACACACACACACACACACACACACACACACACACACACACACACACACACACACACACACACACACACACACACACACACACACACACACACACACACACACACACACACACACACACACACACACCTTAAAGGCACAAAGCAACGCCATTTTTTTCATCCCCGGTAATTAAGATATGGAGAGAGAGAGAGAGAGAGAGAGAGAGAGAAACTTGAGTCGATCAGGGAAACCATTTTGACTTTTCCCAATAAACGTTCCTTAATTTCGAAAACTTTTTATTTTTATGAATATGACTCTGGACACAGGAGAGGCAGCCCGTTCTCGAGGTCCAGTATTTCCCCTACGACACACCATTAGGAGATTTGCACCATGTAGTCGTCATACGCAATAATAATAATAATAATAATAATAATAACAATGTCAGTAAACACATGTAATAATACTCTTGAGTCCGTAATATGAGCCAGCAAACACCTGAGTCATTAAACATTCGAGTTATTAAACATTCGAGTCAGTAAACACTCGTCAATAAACACCCGAGTCAGTCAACTCTCGAGGCAGCATGTGTGTGAGTCAGAGAGAGAAAGAGGCAACAGATAATTTGAGTCTTCGATGTTAGAACTGTTTGGCATTAGAAAAAAAAAAAAAAAAAAAAAAAAACGTTGCCAGATTCAGGAATTGGTTTCAACACATCTGACTCAAAAAGCAGATGAATCAGCTACGTCTGAGTCACTACGTTTGTCAGCATCCATTTCCTGACTCAGCTGTGACTAATCGTATCTTTATCTCCTTCGATCCGACCACGTCTCTCTCTCTCTCTCTCTCTCTCTCTCTCTCTCTCTCTCTCTCTCTCTCTCTCTCTCTCTCTCTCAATATGCTATTGCTATTTCCAAATCATATTCAACTAAAGATATTTTTTAATTGAAATAAAGTTGGATGCAGCCTTCATTAACCCCTCCTTTGCCAGGGTGCTCTCCTAAGCTGAATAAAATCGTCTGACAAATAATAATAATAAGCCACAAAAAGACATAACTGGAATAAAGGAGCTAAGAGAGAGGAATATAACTCATCCCTTAGTCCTATACATTATACATATTCTGTAATTATCATGCGTATTCCTAGTTTCATTCCTGTAGTTATTCATTTACGCATCTAGCGTATTTCATAATCATCACTCACACCCACCCAGTTATTCATTCAGACATTCATTTACATATACATATTCCATAATTGTCATTCATACATATACTGTTCATTTTAGATATCATTCATATTTTATAACTATCATTCATACTTATACATTTATATATCACTTATACCTATTACCCAAGACAGCTTATTTCGTATCCATATTTGAAGTTAGTGATTGGATTCATATACCAAACTCTCACATTAACAAAACTTTCCGCAAAAATTCTAACATTATAATAAAATTCCGATCAGCAGTTTCAACTTTTTACGTTTAAAATAATCGACGTTACGTAACTTTTCCAAACATTATATAAAAAAGAACTTCCTATCATTTACACTCTTTTTTTCTGACAAAAATAAACTTTTAGTGATCTTTCCCATTCCAAAATTTTATAGTTCTATGATTTCCACCATGGATTTTCCCCATATAAAAACTTGACCTTCCAAAATTGATCCAACGTTACAAAAATGTGTAATTTCACTTTTTTTAAAAATATATTTCATCCTTAAAACTTATATCCCAACTTTGTCCAACATTCTGGGCGAAAAAATATTACTTTTTCCCCATATAAAATTATCCACTGTCCATGATTTTTCCAGCATTAAAAAAATATCTATAATTTCAGCCATTTACGGTGTTTCCCTCACGGTATAATATAATCAGAGTTTTGGGAAATAATCGGGAGTATAATTTCCACACGGCAACTTCGTCACTGGGGCAGAAATTATGTCGGGAATTATTCGGCGCGGATTGAAAGATTATTACATTTTCCATTTTTATTTTTTGGGGGGAGTTTGTATGCACTTTTCAATTTTTTTTTTTTTTTTTTTAATGGCACGATTTAAGTACTTTTTTTAAATTCTATTGTGTTGTACTTGCAGGCTTGTATTTCTTTTTATTTTGGTTTTGCGTTCACCGTATCGTAGAGCTTAATCTTTTTGGCATACGGTAATTCTTTTGTTTTTATATGAACTATTTTTGATCTTCCTAAATTCGCCTTTTTTCTTTCGTATTTTGTTTTGAATGGACTTCCTTTTTTGTCACTGATTTTTACGTGCGTCATTTTTATTTTTTTCCCGTAGGTTTTTTTTTTTTTTTTTTATCAGTTTTCGCACTACTTACTTTTGGCCTGGACTATTTTTTTCTGTTATTCTCATATTTGTCCCTGCAAAAATTTTTCATTTCCTCTTGCTCTTATCTGTTTTTTTTTAATCGATTTTTTGGTCGGGGATCGGCTTAAACATGTGCTTTTTCGGCCATAACATCACACTCGGCTCTCCAGCGTTATTAGCTTTGACGTAAAAAAACAATTGATATGGATGGTGTGCGTGTTTGCGTGGGTCGTGTGTGTGTGTGTGTGTGAGAGAGAGAGAGAGAGAGAGAGAGAGAGAGAGAGAGAGAGATTGTGAGTCCGTGAATGTTTGTATATGTGTGAAAACAGAGGCAGCGTATGTGCACCTGTATTAAAAAAAAGAAAAAAAAAAATATAGCTGTTTCCAAAAGTGTCCCCAGCAGAATAAATTTAGTGTTGCACAGAATATATACATACTAATTTAGCCCTGAATTTTACGTTGCCGACAGGAAATGAATATAACTGACTCTATTGTATATATATATCACCGACAAGGGAAAATAACTTATGCAAAAAATGTATACGTATTTTAATTGGCAACAGGATAGATATTAATTTTGATTTAGATGTCTTTGAATAACACACTTCACTTTAGAATTGTAGACAGGCGCTTGCTAAATGTTGCTTTGATAGATAGATAGTTAGACGAGGTGCTGATATGAATGCAAGGTGAATCTGGAATTGGTCAGCCGCGTAAAGATATGCTTAGCGTTCCTTTATTACGGTTTGTATGTATGAGGAGGTATAAGGGATGTGTGGGGATGCTGTGTGTGTGTGTGTGTGTGTGTGTGTGTGTAGGTGTGATTTGTGTGTGGATAATAAAGTGCTTACGTGTGTTTTTGTAAATGTATGAATGGGAGGAGTACCCATGTAAGTATATATATATATATATGTGTGTATGTAAGTGCATGTGTGGGGGCGTGTACGTGCGTGTGCGTGGGCGTGCATGGGCGTACTAAAGGGGTGCTACCAGTCGGCGGCGGGCGGGTGGCGGGATGGGCGAGAGGGAGTAACGTGCTAGTGCGAGCGAGGTCTGACGTATACTGACTCTCTTGCACTCGCTCCACTCTCTCCCTCTCTCTCTCTCCCTCTCTCTTCTCTCTCTCTCTCCTCTCTCTCTCTCTCTCTCTCTCTCTTCCTCCTTCTCCCCTTTCTTCCCACTTTCTTTGTCTCCCGCCTTTATCTTCTACTACTACTACATCCCCCCCCCTCTCTCTCTCTCTCTCATCTCCCCTCTCTTAAATGGCCTTTTCTACCCTTTTTTTTTTTATCCCTTATCATTACGTTTCTTGTTACTCTCTTTCTCTCTTTTTTTTTTCATTCTCTTATTTTTTCCTTTATCGTTTTATATTAATTATTTTATCTCTCTTTTTTTTTGCATTTTTTCCCCTTTTCTATGTTCCATTCTGTGTTGTATTTATATCCCCCCCCTCTCTCTCTTTCTCTCTCTCTTTCACCCATTCCATCTCTACCCCATCCCTCTCACATTTCATACCCTATTAGTTTCCCTTTTTACCTCCTCTCCCCCTTCACCCCTGAAATTCCTCCTTCTCTCCCCTCTTCCTCCCTCCCTGCTTCCCTCTCTTCTTCTCTTCCTTCACCTTTCCTCTGACCTCTCATTTACCTCGAAGACTCCTCTCTCTCCCTGTTACTGCCTGCGTTCCTCTTCCTTCCTTACTTTCTCTTCCTTTTCTTCCTATCACCTCTCGATTTTTCTTCCTGTCCTTTCTTCGTCTCTCTCTCTCTCTCTCTCTTTCAAATCTTCCTCCCTTCCTGCTCCTTTTTTTGTCTGTCTGTCTTTTTTACCCTCCTCGTGTACTTCCTGCCTTCCTTCCTTCTATTCGTTTTTTTTACTTTCTTTTTCTTCCTTCCTTTCTTATTTTCCTTTCTTTTTCTTCCTTCCTTTCTTATTTTACTTTCATTTTCTTCCTTCCTTCCTTCTTCCTTCCCCCCTTCCGCCCTCCTTCCCTCCCTCCCTCCCTCCCATTTCATGTGCGTATGAATAAAAATTTTTAGATTGCATGCTCAGCAGAATAAGTTTCATGCATAAGAAAGTGCCTTTATATTTAGTACCACTTACCTTCATTCTTATAAAAATTTTCCTCCGACGTTTCAATCCAGCAGTGTACTATTTCTACGCATTTTCTCGTACGATTCTTAAATATTATTAGAGATTCATTTTCTTACCAATAACTCCAAATGCCCTAGGAAGGACCGTAAGATCTGAGTGGTTTGTGTATCTATTTTTTCCCCTCCCTACTCTTAATGCTTCCCGTACCAGCCACCTTCACATGTCACCACTTCGACGCTCATACCCACCGTCCATAGTAAATCCGTGCTAGGGCTGTGTCATTCAGGACTGGTGTGATGGTTTTAGCGGGGGTAGTTTTATGACAAATGGGTGGGTCTTGCCGGAGATCAGTAAGGTGTGTTTTTACGAAATTCTTATAACTAACCTGTTCCCTGCCATAGCCTCGGATCGAACTCACACGCTGATCTCTCTCTCTCTCTCTCTCTCTCTCTCTCTCTCTCAATCTCTTAATTCCCTTTCCTTTCATCCCTAAATCTTTCAGTAGCCCATTTTCTCATTTCCCTAATTTCCTCTCTCTCTCTCTCTCTCTCTCTCTCTCACACACACACACACACACACACACACACACACACACACACACACACACACACACACACACACACACACACACACACACACTGCTTCGTCAGGATGGTCGGATCACTCTTAATTTCCTTCCTCTCACGTCCAGCCGATAATTTAAGATATACATGAGGAGAGAGAGAGAGAGAGAGAGAGAGAGAGAGAGAGAGAGGGGGGGGGAGAAGAGAGGAGAAATAGGGAGGCAGTAGAGAAGAAAAGGATGCGACAAGAGAGAGGAATGGAGGAGAGGAAGATGAAGGAAGGAGGAAGAGAGTTGGAGGGAAGTAGGAAAGAATGTGAGGAGAGAGAAGAGTGGGTTGAAGAGAGGAAGATTAGCGAGGGGGGAGAGAGAGAGAGAGAGAGAGAGAGAGAGAGAGAGAGAGACAGACAGACAGACAGACAGAGACAGAGACAGACAGAGACGAGACTCAAATAGGGGAGCTCATAGTTGGGTACCTGAAAAAAAAAAAAAAATAAAAAAAAATAACCATGCTCAATATCGCTTCAAAAACTTATATAGCTCAAAATCGGACACGCAGAATCGGGAGCCTAAGATCGGGTCACTCAAAACAACGCACTTAATATCGGGGCTCAAAATCGGAGGCTCTAAAATCGGATAATCGGGGAGCTCAGTATCGCGGGGCGGGAAAAGTTGGAAGAGTGAATATCGTGGCTGTGACGCTATTAGGGGACTGGCAACTTGTCCCCTTCCCCTCTCCCCTTTGTTCCCCTCGTCACATTCAGTCAATCCCTCTCTCTCTCCCCTCTTTTTCCTTCTCTCTCACCCCTCTGTCTTCCCTCTCTCCTTTTCTCTCACCTTTGTCTTCCCTCTCTCCTCTTCTCTCACTCCTGTCTACCCTCTCTCCTTTTCTCTCAATCCTATGTCTTTCCTCTCTCCTTTCCCCCTGTCTCCTTCCTCTCCCCTCGTTCTCTTTCCCTTCCCTCTCCCCTCTATCCTCTCTTTCCACGCTCCCTTTTCTTCTTTCTCTACCTCCTCATTTTCCTCCCTCTCTTCCTGTTTCTCTGTCATTCATGTCTCCTCCCTCTGTACTCTCATTTCTTCCTCTCCTCTCGCTTCCCTCACTCTCTCCTCTCTCTTTCTCTTTCTCTCCCCCTTTCTTCCATATCCCTTCCCTTCTCCCTCCTTGTTCCACCTCCCTCCTTTCTCTCCCTCCCTTCCTTCTCTCCCTCCCTCTCCCTCCGGCCACCCCTTCCTGTCTCCTTACTCTGAAAATGTGATTCTTTTTTGTATAGGAGCTAAATTACGAGTCACAGGGCTTTAAGGGTTGCGAGAATGGAGAGAGAGAGAGAGAGAGAGAGAGAGAGAGAGAGAGAGAGAGAGACAGACAGACAGACAGACAGACAGACAGAGATGGACAAAGAGCAATAACGAAATAGGGAAAGGAAGGAAAGAATAACCATAGGGAGACGTAGTGACAGGGAGAGAGGATGAGAGAGTTTTAGAGATAGGGAGAGAAAGAATGGTGGGAGAGTAGAGAGGGGGAGATAGGGGATGAAAAGGGTGGGTAGATGGGAAAAAGGGTTGGAGGATGTAGAGCAGAAGGATGATAAGGAGAGAGACTGAAAGAGTAGACGAGGGGCGGTAGAGAGAGAGAGAGAGAGAGAGAGGGCGTCTAAAGGGGAGAGACAGATAAAAGAGAGGAGAGGGGAATGAGACGAGGCACTTAAAATGAGGGGAAAGGAAGGTAAAGATTTTTAAGAAGGGTGGGATGATAGGTAATAGGGAGGGAGACAAAAGTGGGAAATACCTGGTGAGAGAGAGAGAGAGAGAGAGAGAGAGAGAGAGAGAGAGAGAGAGAGAGAGAGAGAGAGAGAAAGAGAGAGACTGAACACAAGGGAGAAGGAGGTGAAGAGTTAAGAGGAAGGGAGTGAGAGAGAAAAGAAAGAGGGGTGCTGGAGAACGACAGGAAGAGAGAAAGGAGGAAGTGAGAGAGGGGAAATGAGGAAATTTATGAGTGAGAGGATTTAGAGATGAAAGGAAAGGGTATTAAAAGAGACTGAGAGAGAGAGAGAGAGAGAGAGAGAGAGAGAGAGAGAGAACTGGCAGGAGGCTGGACTTCGAGGGTGTGTGTGATTTACATATTGGAGAAAAAATGTAAATCTAAGAGAGAGGTCCTTTAATGGCCCACTGATCTAGGGGGACTGTAGTTATAAAGAATCTTAACTATACTTCCCTCACTTTAACTTGGCCCAATCCTGATATCTCTCCACCTCGGTACTTTTTTTTTTCGTTTTTAGTTGACCTAATTCTGCCGTCTCTCCATCTTGATTTTTTTTTTTTTTACTTTTTTTTTTTTGCCAAATTTTTCCATCTCATCACCTTGAAACCATGTCCGTAAAGAGATTAAAAGTAGAATATTTAGCTATATTTTCTTCACATCAACTTGGGCATAATTTACCATCTCTCCGTCTTGAAAATGGGCGTGTAGTCAAGATTAACACTGGAGTATAGTGCTAATCACGAAGAATATCTGTGGAAAGGATGTACAGTAGAGCCGCAGCGTTTTTTATTTTTGTTTTCTGCCCCTGAACTACGTGAAATTGCATCAAGGACGAAAATCTGGGCCAGGTTAAGGTGAAAGAACTATACTTTTTACCATTACTCTGTCTTGGTGTCTCATCGCCGTGAAAAAATGTACCGTACAAATGGAATAAATTAGAAGCATTTGGACCAGATTTTCGTCATTTACCACCATCATTTCTACACTTCTTCGTGACTAGAACCATATTCTTGTAGTGGCTTTTTGCTTGATCTCGACGTTCAAGATGGAGAGATGGCAATTTTCCACCAAGTTAAAGTGAACAGAATATAATTAAGGTGAAGAAAGTTTATGAATGTGGCCCTGGTGCCTTTAGCCCTGGTCTTGTCCTTTCACGCCTCTCCCACCCACTCAGCTATCCACCCACTCAGCCATCCAGCCACCCAGTTATCCAGCCACTCAGCCATCCAGTCACTTGGCCATCCAGCCACCCAGTCATCCAGCCACCCAGTCATCCAGCCACTCAGCCATCCAGTCACTCAGCCATCCAGTCACTCAAGTCATCCAGTCACTCAGCCATCCAGTCACTCAGCCATCCAGTCACTCAGCCATCCAGTCATCATACCATCCAGCCACTCACCCACCCATCCACTCACACATCCAGCCACTTAGCCATCCTCTCTGTCACTCTCTCGCCCTCCTTACGTCTTCCTCTTCCTCCTCGTGGCCCCTCTCTCTCTCTCTCTCTCTCTCTATTTCCATAATATATATATATATATATATATATATATATATATATATATATATATATATATATATACAGTATATCAGCCATCCAGCCACTCAGCCAACCGACAACGCGACCAAAGCAGCCATAGCCCAATCCCAACCCAGCTCAGCCCAAGCCACCCTACCTAAGCCGCCCAACTAAGCCTGAAGTACTGTACCTCATAACCACCAACCCTAACCTAAACAAAACCTATTCAAACACAACATAACCTAATCCAACCTAATCCAGCATAACATAACGTAAATCAAACAATCACGCAGCCACCAAAGAAACTACACACACACACACACACACACACACACACACACACACACACACACACACACACACACACACACACACACACACACACACACACACACACACACAGCCAGGGCGAGCCAGAGGAGTGTCACTGGCGATATTTTTAACCACAGTCTCGCCACTGCTAACTTAAGGTGTGGTGTGCTATGACTCTCTCTCTCTCTCTCTCTCTCTCTCTCTCTCTCTCTCTCTTTCTTTCTTTTCTGTCTGCCTTTTATGTGCCTTTTCTTTTCCATTTCTTCTGGCTAGCTATCCTTTCTACTTTGCCTCTGTGTCTCTCTTCCGTTACCAGACAATCAAGAATAAAATGAAAACGAGAAAATAACAGATTAAGAAAAAATATGAGAGAGAGAGAGAGAGAAAGAGAGAGAGAGAGAGAGAGAGAGAGAGAGAGAGAGAGAGAGAGAGAGAGAGAGAGGAGTGTAGGTTTACGGAAAGTGTTAGATCCTTGTTAAAGTGTGTTATGTGATATAGGGTGGCTGGTTTGTTTTCCCTTCCTTCTCTCCCTCCCTCTCTCTCTCCCTCCCTCCCTCCACTCCAGTTTTCCCTCCCTTCCTTCTTTCCCCCCATCCCATCCATTTATATCTCCCTACACCCGCCACTCCTATTCATCCCTTTCTCTCCCTCCCTCCATCATTTTTTCCTCCTTTCTGCCTTCTCCTCCTCCTCCTTTCTGTCCTTGTCTACTTTCTCTCTCCACCCCCCCCCTCCCTTCCATCTTCACCCCTCCCTCCATCCCTCCATACTTTCCCTTATCTCTCCCTCTTTTCTGGCAGCCTTCCTTTCCCTCCCACTTCCCCCTTTTCTCTCCCACTCTCCCTCTTACCCCCCATTCTATCCCTCCCTTCCTCCCTCCTTTAGTCTCTCTCTCTCTCTCTTCTTCACATCCTTTCTTGATCCTCTTCCTTCTCTCCCTTTCACCTCGGCATTTCCTCCCTCCTCTCCTTCTCTCTCTTCTTTTCCTCTCCTCCCTTCCTTCATCCCTCTCCTACTTCACCCTTTCCTCCATTCTTTCCATCCCCTTCCTCCCTCCTCCCTCCTCTCTTCCTCAGTTTCTTGCCTCCTTTACTTCTACATTGATTCCTCCCTTCATCTCTCTGCCTCTCCCTTTCCTGGCAGCTTTCCCTTTTCTTCCTCCTTCCCTCTCCCTCCCCCAACACCTCCATACCTCCCTCCCTCTCTCCCTCCCCATACCACTTTCCTCCCCCTCTACCCCTCTCCCCATGCTTCCCTCCCTCCTTTTCTCTCTTGTTTTCCTCTCTTCCCCTCTCCTACGTCTCCCTCTCTCCCTCCCCTCCATGTTTCCCTCCCTCCCTCCCTCTCTCTCTTTCCGTCCCCCTCTCCCCTCATATCCCTTTAAGTAACCTTGTGGGAGGACATTAGGATTCCTCTCCCTCTGCTCCCCACCCTTCCCCCTCCCCTTCCCCTTCAAGCCCCCACCCCCGCCAGATGTGCCTTATTATCGCCTTAATTAACCTAGACCTTGTGACGGGGCTAGCAGGGGCAGGGGCAGGGGAAAGGGAAGGGGAAGGGGAAGGGGAAGGGGCATGGTGGGGTGGGTCTGGGAGATCCATAGTTAAGAGCCACATTATTTACGGGTGGTGCGACAGAGACAGGGGCAAGGGTAGATCAGGGGCAGGGCAGGAACAGGAGGACAGTCAGGGCAGGGGCAGAGGGAGGAGATGAACCAGGGGCAGGGAGAATCGAGACAAAACTAGGATCAGTTTGATTAACCCTGTCACTGCCCTACGCCACTTAAGTATTTTATCGCGGCTAACACCAGATGGCGGTATTCAGATGAGGGGAAAAGATTTTAGCACTCTGGGGACAGGAAACTATATAGACGCAACAAGGGCTACACGAGGACAGAAGGAAAGACCCTAAATAACTCAGTATAACTTAGGAAAAGCCTCTTAAACTCATAGCTTTAATTGACATGACTATTAATCCCTTGGGTACAACAGAAGCCCCTATGTAAAATTAAATAATTTGGAGTTCATCTGAGTTAAAGCCATAACTAACTGGTGTCGGGGTGCTTCCCACCATTACATGAATTCTTTTTGGTATTTGTATAACTAAATAAATAAACATGCACCAGTGCATATATATTTATATATCTGCATATACAAAAAGAAAGCCAAAATAATGGTGTCGCAGCCGATTCAAAGGTTCTAAATTTAACTCTCGTTATCGTACCCAAGTGGCTGAATTCTGAGCATGAATAAATGGACAGCTGTATGCTTACAACTTGCATTACGAAGAAAAAGGCGAGCCCCAGAATTTTTTATGATTATCTGCGGCACG